>NC_090833.1:91461722-91568727 GCF_028021215.1 Eschrichtius robustus
TACTCACGGCAGGCATGGCTGTGAGAGGGAAAGAACGGTTTCACGAAGAAACAGGGTATCCCAGTTTCTCGGTCAGAGCTCATCCTGTCCTGTTCTATAGCTAAAGGGAATCTCAAAGTGAGGCCTAGCTTCCAAGGAGGGCCCTGATACGCCAGGCAGCAGGGTAGGAGTGCGCAGCTTCCATGAGGCCTTAGTCGCACTTCTGCCTTAGTGTAACGGTACTAATCTTCTCAGGATTCCAGGTCCATTGCGTCTGAACCCGTTTCCGTACAAAGACACTGAGTACCCCCCAGGCTCTCCTGAGTTGGAGATCAACATTCAGACACGTAGACCCTTCGGAGTACCCGTGTCTGTGCCGAGTGAAGGGCAGCATGATGCACGCTCCCTCGGGGGAGCTCGATTTCCTCAGCTCACCAACAGCCTCAGGAACACGGTTGTAGTAGGTGCAGCATGCCATGCAAGTCTGCCTGCTTACAGTAGTCCGAGCTGTCCTGAGGAAAACTCTTTGCTTACAATTCCTTCTACCAGCTCCTAGCTGAAGTCAACCAACCTCTAGGAGAAAGTCGGCTTGTGGTCCAAGTGCAACTAGAGCACACTTTCTGGTGTAACGCCAGAGGCTTGTGGAAGATGCCCAGGAGCCCAGGACACCTAGGGAATTCTTTCATTGAGGCAGTTCGCTACACGCAGAACACCCTGCATAGAAAAGTGGATTCTCCAAGGACCCAGTGAGGAGCTAGGTCTCTTTTGACCTGTTAGAAACCACAGATGCTTCTTCTGCGTGTCAGCCTGGAAATGGCGGCCTTAGGAGACAAGCCTTGCTTTCCCGTCTTGAAAGCTCCATTCATGCGGCCTTGAAGCTACCTGAAAAACACTGTGGTTGTCGGACTTGTCCTCACTCCAGGCATGGCTCTGGAAGAAAATGAGTTTTCTCGAAAGAAAGAGGGTGCTTCCAGGCCCTGGTGGGGAGCATATCCTGCATTGCACTAGAGCGAAGGGGAATCTCAGCGTGCGCCCTACCCTCGACCTAAGGCTCTGATTTGCCCTCCAGAAGGGTAGTGGTGCAGCATTTTCCTTGAGGCCTTAGTCGCAGTTCTGCATTAGTTTAAAGGTACTACTCTTCTAAGGACTCCAGGCCCACTCATGTCAGTACCCATTTCCGTACAAGAACTCTGAGTACCCCAGGACTCCCCTGGGCTTGCTGGGCCATACTCAGACCCGTAGGCCGTTCAGTGTGCCCCTTTTTAGGCCGAGTGAAAGATAACAAACTGCACTCTTTCTTGGGAAAGCCAGATTTCCTCAGCTCACCATCAGCCTCAGGAACACGGCTCTAGCGAGGCCAGCAAACCATGGAAGTCTGCCTCCTCACCCGATTCTGAGCTGTACTGAGTAAAACTCTCTGCTTTGAAGTCCTTCGAGGACCTCATACCTGAAGTTACCCTATCTCAAGGAGAAAGACGGCTTGCATTCCAACTTCCACTAAAGCACAGTGGTCTGTGTAACACTTCAGGCTTTGCGACATGCACAGGGCTCGTAGAGACCTAGGGCAGTCTACTGTCTAGGCACTTCACTACACGTACAACACCCTGTGCAGAAAAATTGATTCTGGGAAGAGCCAAGCAGGTAGCTAGGTCTCTTTTGACCTCTTAGAAACCACAGCTACTTGTGCAGTGTGTCAGTCTGGAAACAGGACCTGATGGGGCTAGCCTTGCTGTCCCATCATGAAAGCTCCTTTTATAAGCGCCTAGAAGCTAGAAGCTAACTGAAAAACACTGTTGCTGTCGGGCTTATACTCACGACAGGCATGGCTGTGAGAGGGAAAAAGAGGTTTCACGAAGAAACACGTATTCCAGTTTCTGACTCAGAGCTCATCCTGTCCTGTTCTCTAGCTAAAGGGAAACTCAAAGTGAGGCCTAGCTTCGAGGGAGGGCCCTGATATGCCATGCAGCGGAGTAGGCGTGCAGCAGCTTCCCTGAGGCCTTAGCCGCTCTTCTGCTTTAGTTGAACGCTAGTAAGCTTTTCAGGACTCGTAGACCCCTCGCGGCAGCACTCGTTTCCGTACAAGGACCCTGAGTACCCCCAGGCTCCCCTGGGCTTGCTGGGCCACACTCAGACCCGTAGGCCATTCAGGGTGGCCCTGCGTAGGTCGAGTGAAGAGTCACACGCTGCCCTCTTCCTTGGGCGAGCTAGATATCCCCAGCTCACCAACGGCTTCATGAACACGGTCCTAGCAAGTCCAGCATACCATGGAAGTCGTCCTAGTTGCCCTAGTCTGAGCGGTACTGAGAAAAACTCTCTGCTTACAAGTCCTTCTAGGACCTCATACCTGAAGTCACCGTATCTCAAGGAGAAAGGCAGCTTGCACTGCAACTTCCACTACAGCACAGTTTTGTGTGTGACACTTCAGAATGTTGGGAGAGGCACAGGACCCTAGGAGTCCTAGGGCAGTCTTTCATCTAAGCAGTTCGCTACACGGAGAGCACCTTAGGTAGAAAAGTTGAATAAGGGAAGAGCCAGGGAGGTAGCTAGGTCTCTTTTGACCTGCCAGAAGCCAGAGGCACTTACGCTGCGTGTCAACCTGGAGATGGTGCCTGATGGGACTGGCCTTGTTTTCCCACTTTGAAAGCTCCTCTTATGCGCCTTGAAGCTCCCTTAAAAACACTGTGGTTGTCAGCCTTATACTCACGGCAGGCATGGCTGTGAGAGGGAAAGAACGGTTTCACGAAGAAACAGGGTATCCCAGTTTCTCGGTCAGAGCTCATCCTTTCCTGTTCTATAGCTAAAGGGAATCTCAAAGTGAGGCCTAGCTTCGAAGGAGGGCCCTGATACGCCAGGCAGCAGGGTAGGAGTGCGCAGCTTCCATGAGGCCTTAGTCGCACTTCTGCCTTAGTGTAACGGTACTAATCTTCTCAGGACTCCTGCTCCATTGCGTCTGAACCCGTTTCCGTACAAAGACACTGAGTACCCCCTAGGCTCTCCTGAGTTGGAGATCAACATTCAGACACGTAGACCCTTCGGAGTACCCGTGTCTGTGCCGAGAGAAGGGCAGCATGATGCACGCTCCCTCGGGGGAGCTCGATTTCCTCAGCTCACCAACAGCCTCAGGAACACGGTTGTAGTAGGTGCAGCATGCCATGCAAGTCTGCCTGCTTACAGTAGTCCGAGCTGTCCTGAGGAAAACTCTTTGCTTACAATTCCTTCTACCAGCTCCTAGCTGAAGTCAACCAACCTCTAGGAGAAAGTCGGCTTGTGGTCCAAGTGCAACTAGAGCACACTTTCTGGTGTAACGCCAGAGGCTTGTGGAAGATGCCCAGGAGCCCAGGACACCTAGGGAATTCTTTCATTGAGGCAGTTCGCTACACGCAGAACACCCTGCATAGAAAAGTGGATTCTCCAAGGACCCAGTGAGGAGCTAGGTCTCTTTTGACCTGTTAGAAACCACAGATGCTTCTTCTGCGTGTCAGCCTGGAAATGGCGGCCTTAGGAGACAAGCCTTGCTTTCCCGTCTTGAAAGCTCCATTCATGCGGCCTTGAAGCTACCTGAAAAACACTGTGGTTGTCGGACTTGTCCTCACTCCAGGCATGGCTCTGGAAGAAAATGAGTTTTCTCGAAAGAAAGAGGGTGCTTCCAGGCCCTGGTGGGGAGCATATCCTGCATTGCACTAGAGCGAAGGGGAATCTCAGCGTGCGCCCTACCCTCGACCTAAGGCTCTGATTTGCCCTCCAGAAGGGTAGTGGTGCAGCATTTTCCTTGAGGCCTTAGTCGCAGTTCTGCATTAGTTTAAAGGTACTACTCTTCTCAGGACTCCAGGCCCACTCATGTCAGTACCCATTTCCGTACAAGAACTCTGAGTACCCCAGGACTCCCCTGGGCTTGCTGGGCCACACTCAGACCCGTAGGCCGTTCAGTGTGCCCCTTTTTACGCCGAGTGAAAGATAACAAACTGCACTCTTTCTTGGGAAAGCCAGATTTCCTCAGCTCACCATCAGCCTCAGGAACACGGCTCTAGCGAGGCCAGCAAACCATGGAAGTCTGCCTCCTCACCCGATTCTGAGCTGTACTGAGTAAAACTCTCTGCTTTGAAGTCCTTCCAGGACCTCATATCTGAAGTCACCGTATCTCAAGGAGAAAGACGGCTTGCATTCCAACTTCCACTAAAGCACAGTGGTCTGTGTAACACTTCAGGCTTTGGGACATGCACAGGGCTCGTAGAGACCTAGGGCAGTCTACTGTCTAGGCACTTCACTACACGTACAACACCCTGTGCAGAAAAATTGATTCTGGGAAGAGCCAAGCAGGTAGCTAGGTCTCTTTTGACCTCTTAGAAACCACAGCTACTTGTGCAGTGTGTCAGTCTGGAAACAGGACCTGATGGGGCTAGCCTTGCTGTCCCATCATGAAAGCTCTTTTTATGCGCCTAGAAGCTAGAAGCTACCTGAAAAACACTGTTGCTGTCGGGCTTATACTCACGACAGGCATGGCTGTGAGAGGGAAAAAGAGGTTCCACGAAGAAACACGTATTCCAGTTTCTGACTCAGAGCTCATCCTGTCCTGTTCTCTAGCTAAAGGGAAACTCAAAGTGAGGCCTAGCTTCGAGGGAGGGCCCTGATATGCCATGCAGCGGAGTAGGCGTGCAGCAGCTTCCCTGAGGCCTTAGCCGCTCTTCTGCTTTAGTTGAACGCTACTAAGCTTTTCAGGACTCGTAGACCCCTCGCGGCAGCACTCGTTTCCGTACAAGGACCCTGAGTACCCCCAGGCTCCCCTGGGCTTGCTGGGCCACACTCAGACCCGTAGGCCATTCAGGGTGGCCCTGCGTAGGTCGAGTGAAGAGTCACACGCTGCCCTCTTCCTTGGGCGAGCTAGATATCCCCAGCTCACCAACGGCTTCATGAACACGGTCCTAGCAAGTCCAGCATACCATGGAAGTCGTCCTAGTTGCCCTAGTCTGAGCGGTACTGAGAAAAACTCTCTGCTTACAAGTCCTTCTAGGACCTCATACCTGAAGTCACCGTATCTCAAGGAGAAAGGCAGCTTGCACTGCAACTTCCACTACAGCACAGTTTTGTGTGTGACACTTCAGAATGTTGGGAGAGGCACAGGACCCTAGGAGTCCTAGGGCAGTCTTTCATCTAAGCAGTTCGCTACACGCAGTGCACCTTAGGTAGAAAAGTTGAATCAGGGAAGAGCCAGGGAGGTAGCTAGGTCTCTTTTGACCTGCCAGAAGCCAGAGACACTTACGCTGCGTGTCAACCTGGAGATGGTGCCTGATGGGACTGGCCTTGTTTTCCCACTTTGAAAGCTCCTCTTATGCGCCTTGAAGCTCCCTTAAAAACACTGTGGTTGTCAGCCTTATACTCACGGCAGGCATGGCTGTGAGAGGGAAAGAACGGTTTCACGAAGAAACAGGATATCCCAGTTTCTCGGTCAGAGCTCATCCTGTCCTGTTCTATAGCTAAAGGGAATCTCAAAGTGAGGCCTAGCTTCGAAGGAGGGCCCTGATACGCCAGGCAGCAGGGTAGGAGTGCGCAGCTTCCATGAGGCCTTAGTCGCACTTCTGCCTTAGTGTAACGGTACTAATCTTCTCAGGACTCCTGCTCCATTGCGTCTGAACCCGTTTCCGTACAAAGACACTGAGTACCCCCCAGGCTCTCCTGAGTTGGAGATCAACATTCAGACACGTAGACCCTTCGGAGTACCCGTGTCTGTGCCGAGTGAAGGGCAGCATGATGCACGCTCCCTCGGGGGAGCTCGATTTCCTCAGCTCACCAACAGCCTCAGGAACACGGTTGTAGTAGGTGCAGCATGCCATGCAAGTCTGCCTGCTTACAGTAGTCCGAGCTGTCCTGAGGAAAACTCTTTGCTTACAATTCCTTCTACCAGCTCCTAGCTGAAGTCAACCAACCTCTAGGAGAAAGTCGGCTTGTGGTCCAAGTGCAACTAGAGCACACTTTCTGGTGTAACGCCAGAGGCTTGTGGAAGATGCCCAGGAGCCCAGGACACCTAGGGAATTCTTTCATTGAGGCAGTTCGCTACACGCAGAACACCCTGCATAGAAAAGTGGATTCTCCAAGGACCCAGTGAGGAGCTAGGTCTCTTTTGACCTGTTAGAAACCACAGATGCTTCTTCTGCGTGTCAGCCTGGAAATGGCGGCCTTAGGAGACAAGCCTTGCTTTCCCGTCTTGAAAGCTCCATTCATGCGGCCTTGAAGCTACCTGAAAAACACTGTGGTTGTCGGACTTGTCCTCACTCCAGGCATGGCTCTGGAAGAAAATGAGTTTTCTCGAAAGAAAGAGGGTGCTGCTTCCAGGCCCTGGTGGGGAGCATATCCTGCATTGCACTAGAGCGAAGGGGAATCTCAGCGTGCGCCCTACCCTCGACCTAAGGCTCTGATTTGCCCTCCAGAAGGGTAGTGGTGCAGCATTTTCCTTGAGGCCTTAGTCGCAGTTCTGCATTAGTTTAAAGGTACTACTCTTCTCAGGACTCCAGGCCCACTCATGTCAGTACCCATTTCCGTACAAGAACTCTGAGTACCCCAGGACTCCCCTGGGCTTGCTGGGCCATACTCAGACCCGTAGGCCCTTCAGTGTGCCCCTTTTTAGGCCGAGTGAAAGATAACAAACTGCACTCTTTCTTGGGAAAGCCAGATTTCCTCAGCTCACCATCAGCCTCAGGAACACGGCTCTAGCGAGGCCAGCAAACCATGGAAGTCTGCCTCCTCACCCGATTCTGAGCTGTACTGAGTAAAACTCTCTGCTTTGAAGTCCTTCGAGGACCTCATACCTGAAGTTACCCTATCTCAAGGAGAAAGACGGCTTGCATTCCAACTTCCACTAAAGCACAGTGGTCTGTGTAACACTTCAGGCTTTGCGACATGCACAGGGCTCGTAGAGACCTAGGGCAGTCTACTGTCTAGGCACTTCACTACACGTACAACACCCTGTGCAGAAAAATTGATTCTGGGAAGAGCCAAGCAGGTAGCTAGGTCTCTTTTGACCTCTTAGAAACCACAGCTACTTGTGCAGTGTGTCAGTCTGGAAACAGGACCTGATGGGGCTAGCCTTGCTGTCCCATCATGAAAGCTCTTTTTATGCGCCTAGAAGCTAGAAGCTACCTGAAAAACACTGTTGCTGTCGGGCTTATACTCACGACAGGCATGGCTGTGAGAGGGAAAAAGAGGTTCCACGAAGAAACACGTATTCCAGTTTCTGACTCAGAGCTCATCCTGTCCTGTTCTCTAGCTAAAGGGAAACTCAAAGTGAGGCCTAGCTTCGAGGGAGGGCCCTGATATGCCATGCAGCGGAGTAGGCGTGCAGCAGCTTCCCTGAGGCCTTAGCCGCTCTTCTGCTTTAGTTGAACGCTACTAAGCTTTTCAGGACTCGTAGACCCCTCGCGGCAGCACTCGTTTCCGTACAAGGACCCTGAGTACCCCCAGGCTCCCCTGGGCTTGCTGGGCCACACTCAGACCCGTAGGCCATTCAGGGTGGCCCTGCGTAGGTCGAGTGAAGAGTCACACGCTGCCCTCTTCCTTGGGCGAGCTAGATATCCCCAGCTCACCAACGGCTTCATGAACACGGTCCTAGCAAGTCCAGCATACCATGGAAGTCGTCCTAGTTGCCCTAGTCTGAGCGGTACTGAGAAAAACTCTCTGCTTACAAGTCCTTCTAGGACCTCATACCTGAAGTCACCGTATCTCAAGGAGAAAGGCAGCTTGCACTGCAACTTCCACTACAGCACAGTTTTGTGTGTGACACTTCAGAATGTTGGGAGAGGCACAGGACCCTAGGAGTCCTAGGGCAGTCTTTCATCTAAGCAGTTCGCTACACGCAGAGCACCTTAGGTAGAAAAGTTGAATCAGGGAAGAGCCAGGGAGGTAGCTAGGTCTCTTTTGACCTGCCAGAAGCCAGAGACACTTACGCTGCGTGTCAACCTGGAGATGGTGCCTGATGGGACTGGCCTTGTTTTCCCACTTTAAAAGCTCCTCTTATGCGCCTTGAAGCTCCCTTAAAAACACTGTGGTTGTCAGCCTTATACTCACGGCAGGCATGGCTGTGAGAGGGAAAGAACGGTTTCACGAAGAAACAGGGTATCCCAGTTTCTCGGTCAGAGCTCATACTGTCCTGTTCTATAGCTAAAGGGAATCTCAAAGTGAGGCCTAGCTTCGAAGGAGGGCCCTGATACGCCAGGCAGCAGGGTAGGAGTGCGCAGCTTCCATGAGGCTTTAGTCGCACTTCTGCCTTAGTGTAACGGTACTAATCTTCTCAGGACTCCTGCTCCATTGCGTCTGAACCCGTTTCCGTACAAAGACACTGAGTTCCCCCCAGGCTCTCCTGAGTTGGAGATCAACATTCAGACACGTAGACCCTTCGGAGTACCCGTGTCTGTGCCGAGTGAAGGGCAGCATGATGCACGCTCCCTCGGGGGAGCTCGATTTCCTCAGCTCACCAACAGCCTCAGGAACACGGTTGTAGTAGGTGCAGCATGCCATGCAAGTCTGCCTGCTTACAGTAGTCCGAGCTGTCCTGAGGAAAACTCTTTGCTTACAATTCTTTCTACCAGCTCCTAGCTGAAGTCAACCAACCTCTAGGAGAAAGTCGGCTTGTGGTCCAAGTGCAACTAGAGCACACTTTCTGGTGTAACGCCGCAGGCTTGTGGAAGATGCCCAGGAGCCCAGGACACCTAGGGAATTCTTTCATTGAGGCAGTTCGCTACACGCAGAACACCCTGCATAGAAAAGTGGATTCTCCAAGGACCCAGTGAGGAGCTAGGTCTCTTTTGACCTGTTAGAAACCACAGATGCTTCTTCTGCGTGTCAGCCTGGAAATGGCGGCCTTAGGAGACAAGCCTTTCTTTCCCGTCTTGAAAGCTCCATTCATGCGGCCTTGAAGCTACCTGAAAAACACTGTGGTTGTCGGACTTGTCCTCACTCCAGGCATGGCTCTGGAAGAAAATGAGTTTTCTCGAAAGAAAGAGGGTGCTGCTTCCAGGCCCTGGTGGGGAGCATATCCTGCATTGCACTAGAGCGAAGGGGAATCTCAGCGTGCGCCCTACCCTCGACCTAAGGCTCTGATTTGCCCTCCAGAAGGGTAGTGGTGCAGCATTTTCCTTGAGGCCTTAGTCGCAGTTCTGCATTAGTTTAAAGGTACTACTCTTCTCAGGACTCCAGGCCCACTCATGTCAGTACCCATTTCCGTACAAGAACTCTGAGTACCCCAAGACTCCCCTGGGCTTGCTGGGCCACACTCAGACCCGTAGGCCGTTCAGTGTGCCCCTTTTTAGGCCGAGTGAAAGATAACAAACTGCACTCTTTCTTGGGAAAGCCAGATTTCCTCAGCTCACCATCAGCCTCAGGAACACGGCTCTAGCGAGGCCAGCAAACCATGAAAGTCTGCCTCCTCACACGATTCTGAGCTGTACTGAGTAAAACTCTCTGCTTTGAAGTCCTTCCAGGACCTCATATCTGAAGTCACCGTATCTCAAGGAGAAAGACGGCTTGCATTCCAACTTCCACTAAAGCACAGTGGTCTGTGTAACACTTCAGGCTTTGGGACATGCACAGGGCTCGTAGAGACCTAGGGCAGTCTACTGTCTAGGCACTTCACTACACGTACAACACCCTGTGCAGAAAAATTGATTCTGGGAAGAGCCAAGCAGGTAGCTAGGTCTCTTTTGACCTCTTAGAAACCACAGCTACTTGTGCAGTGTGTCAGTCTGGAAACAGGACCTGATGGGGCTAGCCTTGCTGTCCCATCATGAAAGCTCCTTTTATGCGCCTAGAAGCTAGAAGCTAACTGAAAAACCCTGTTGCTGTCGGGCTTATACTCACGACAGGCATGGCTGTGAGAGGGAAAAAGAGGTTTCACGAAGAAACACGTATTCCAGTTTCTGACTCAGAGCTCATCCTGTCCTGTTCTCTAGCTAAAGGGAAACTCAAAGTGAGGCCTAGCTTCGAGGGAGGGCCCTGATATGCCATGCAGCGGAGTAGGCGTGCAGCAGCTTCCCTGAGGCCTTAGCCGCTCTTCTGCTTTAGTTGAACGCTAGTAAGCTTTTCAGGACTCGTAGACCCCTCGCGGCAGCACTCGTTTCCGTACAAGGACCCTGAGTACCCCCAGGCTCCCCTGGGCTTGCTGGGCCACACTCAGACCCGTAGGCCATTCAGGGTGGCCCTGCGTAGGTCGAGTGAAGAGTCACACGCTGCCCTCTTCCTTGGGCGAGCTAGATATCCCCAGCTCACCAACGGCTTCATGAACACGGTCCTAGCAAGTCCAGCATACCATGGAAGTCGTCCTAGTTGCCCTAGTCTGAGCAGTACTGAGAAAAACTCTCTGCTTACAAGTCCTTCTAGGACCTCATACCTAAAGACACCGTATCTCAAGGAGAAAGGCAGCTTGCACTGCAACTTCCACTACAGCACAGTTTTGTGTGTGACACTTCAGAATGTTGGGGGAGGCACAGGACCCTAGGAGTCCTAGGGCAGTCTTTCATCTAAGCAGTTCGCTACACGCAGAGCACCTTAGGTAGAAAAGTTGAATCAGGGAAGAGCCAGGGAGGTAGCTAGGTATCTTTTGACCTGCCAGAAGCCAGAGACACTTACGCTGCGTGTCAACCTGGAGATGGTGCCTGATGGGACTGGCCTTGTTTTCCCACTTTAAAAGCTCCTCTTATGCGCCTTGAAGCTCCCTTAAAAACACTGTGGTTGTCAGCCTTATACTCACGGCAGGCATGGCTGTGAGAGGGAAAGAACGGTTTCACGAAGAAACAGGGTATCCCAGTTTCTCGGTCAGAGCTCATACTGTCCTGTTCTATAGCTAAAGGGAATCTCAAAGTGAGGCCTAGCTTCGAAGGAGGGCCCTGATACGCCAGGCAGCAGGGTAGGAGTGCGCAGCTTCCATGAGGCTTTAGTCGCACTTCTGCCTTAGTGTAACGGTACTAATCTTCTCAGGACTCCTGCTCCATTGCGTCTGAACCCGTTTCCGTACAAAGACACTGAGTTCCCCCCAGGCTCTCCTGAGTTGGAGATCAACATTCAGACACTTAGACCCTTCGGAGTACCCGTGTCTGTGCCGAGTGAAGGGCAGCATGATGCACGCTCCCTCGGGGGAGCTCGATTTCCTCAGCTCACCAACAGCCTCAGGAAAACGGTTGAAGTAGGTGCAGCATGCCATGCAAGTCTGCCTGCTTACAGTAGTCCGAGCTGTCCTGAGGAAAACTCTTTGCTTACAATTCTTTCTACCAGCTCCTAGCTGAAGTCAACCAACCTCTAGGAGAAAGTCGGCTTGTGGTCCAAGTGCAACTAGAGCACACTTTCTGGTGTAACGCCGCAGGCTTGTGGAAGATGCCCAGGAGCCCAGGACACCTAGGGAATTCTTTCATTGAGGCAGTTCGCTACACGCAGAACACCCTGCATAGAAAAGTGGATTCTCCAAGGACCCAGTGAGGAGCTAGGTCTCTTTTGACCTGTTAGAAACCACAGATGCTTCTTCTGCGTGTCAGCCAGGAAATGGCGGCCTTAGGAGACAAGCCTTGCGTTCCCGTCTTGAAAGCTCCATTCATGCGGCCTTGAAGCTACCTGAAAAACACTGTGGTTGTCGGACTTGTCCTCACTCCAGGCATGGCTCTGGAAGAAAATGAGTTTTCTCGAAAGAAAGAGGGTGCTGCTTCCAGGCCCTGGTGGGGAGCATATCCTGCATTGCACTAGAGCGAAGGGGAATCTCAGCGTGCGCCCTACCCTCGACCTAAGGCTCTGATTTGCCCTCCAGAAGGGTAGTGGTGCAGCATTTTCCTTGAGGCCTTAGTCGCAGTTCTGCATTAGTTTAAAGGTACTACTCTTCTCAGGACTCCAGGCCCACTCATGTCAGTACCCATTTCCGTACAAGAACTCTGAGTACCCCAGGACTCCCCTGGGCTTGCTGGGCCACACTCAGACCCGTAGGCCCTTCAGTGTGCCCCTTTTTAGGCCGAGTGAAAGATAACAAACTGCACTCTTTCTTGGGAAAGCCAGATTTCCTCAGCTCACCATCAGCCTCAGGAACACGGCTCTAGCGAGGCCAGCAAACCATGGAAGTCTGCCTCCTCACCCGATTCTGAGCTGTACTGAGTAAAACTCTCTGCTTTGAAGTCCTTCCAGGACCTCATATCTGAAGTCACCGTATCTCAAGGAGAAAGACGGCTTGCATTCCAACTTCCACTAAAGCACAGTGGTCTCTGTAACACTTCAGGCTTTGGGACATGCACAGGGCTCGTAGAGACCTAGGGCAGTCTACTGTCTAGGCACTTCACTACACGTACAACACCCTGTGCAGAAAAATTGATTCTGGGAAGAGCCAAGCAGGTAGCTAGGTCTCTTTTGACCTCTTAGAAACCACAGCTACTTGTGCAGTGTGTCAGTCTGGAAACAGGACCTGATGGGGCTAGCCTTGCTGTCCCATCATGAAAGCTCTTTTTATGCGCCTAGAAGCTAGAAGCTACCTGAAAAACACTGTTGCTGTCGGGCTTATCCTCACGACAGGCATGGCTGTGAGAGGGAAAAAGAGGTTCCACGAAGAAACACGTATTCCAGTTTCTGACTCAGAGCTCATCCTGTCCTGTTCTCTAGCTAAAGGGAAACTCAAAGTGAGGCCTAGCTTCGAGGGAGGGCCCTGATATGCCATGCAGCGGAGTAGGCGTGCAGCAGCTTCCCTGAGGCCTTAGCCGCTCTTCTGCTTTAGTTGAACGCTAGTAAGCTTTTCAGGACTCGTAGACCCCTCGCGGCAGCACTCGTTTCCGTACAAGGACCCTGAGTACCCCCAGGCTCCCCTGGGCTTGCTGGGCCACACTCACACCCGTAGGCCATTCAGGGTGGCCCTGCGTAGGTCGAGTGAAGAGTCACACGCTGCCCTCTTCCTTGGGCGAGCTAGATATCCCCAGCTCACCAACGGCTTCATGAACACGGTCCTAGCAAGTCCAGCATACCATGGAAGTCGTCCTAGTTGCCCTAGTCTGAGCAGTACTGAGAAAAACTCTCTGCTTACAAGTCCTTCTAGGACCTCATACCTAAAGACACCGTATCTCAAGGAGAAAGGCAGCTTGCACTGCAACTTCCACTACAGCACAGTTTTGTGTGTGACACTTCAGAATGTTGGGAGAGGCACAGGACCCTAGGAGTCCTAGGGCAGTCTTTCATCTAAGCAGTTCGCTACACGCAGAGCACCTTAGGTAGAAAAGTTGAATCAGGGAAGAGCCAGGGAGGTAGCTAGGTCTCTTTTGACCTGCCAGAAGCCAGAGACACTTACGCTGCGTGTCAACCTGGAGATGGTGCCTGATGGGACTGGCCTTGTTTTCCCACTTTAAAAGCTCCTCTTATGCGCCTTGAAGCTCCCTTAAAAACACTGTGGTTGTCAGCCTTATACTCACGGCAGGCATGGCTGTGAGAGGGAAAGAACGGTTTCACGAAGAAACAGGGTATCCCAGTTTCTCGGTCAGAGCTCATACTGTCCTGTTCTATAGCTAAAGGGAATCTCAAAGTGAGGCCTAGCTTCGAAGGAGGGCCCTGATACGCCAGGCAGCAGGGTAGGAGTGCGCAGCTTCCATGAGGCTTTAGTCGCACTTCTGCCTTAGTGTAACGGTACTAATCTTCTCAGGACTCCTGCTCCATTGCTTCTGAACCCGTTTCCGTACAAAGACACTGAGTACCCCCCAGGCTCTCCTGAGTTGGAGATCAACATTCAGACACTTAGACCCTTCGGAGTACCCGTGTCTGTGCCGAGTGAAGGGCAGCATGATGCACGCTCCCTCGGGGGAGCTCGATTTCCTCAGCTCACCAACAGCCTCAGGAACACGGTTGAAGTAGGTGCAGCATGCCATGCAAGTCTGCCTGCTTACAGTAGTCCGAGCTGTCCTGAGGAAAACTCTTTGCTTACAATTCTTTCTACCAGCTCCTAGCTGAAGTCAACCAACCCCTAGGAGAAAGTCGGCTTGTGGTCCAAGTGCAACTAGAGCACACTTTCTGGTGTAACGCCGCAGGCTTGTGGAAGATGCCCAGGAGCCCAGGACACCTAGGGAATTCTTTCATTGAGGCAGTTCGCTACACGCAGAACACCCTGCATAGAAAAGTGGATTCTCCAAGGACCCAGTGAGGAGCTAGGTCTCTTTTGACCTGTTAGAAACCACAGATGCTTCTTCTGCGTGTCAGCCTGGAAATGGCGGCCTTAGGAGACAAGCCTTTCTTTCCCGTCTTGAAAGATCCATTCATGCGGCCTTGAAGCTACCTGAAAAACACTGTGGTTGTCGGACTTGTCCTCACTCCAGGCATGGCTCTGGAAGAAAATGAGTTTTCTCGAAAGAAAGAGGGTGCTGCTTCCAGGCCCTGGTGGGGAGCATATCCTGCATTGCACTAGAGCGAAGGGGAATCTCAGCGTGCGCCCTACCCTCGACCTAAGGCTCTGATTTGCCCTCCAGAAGGGTAGTGGTGCAGCATTTTCCTTGAGGCCTTAGTCGCAGTTCTGCATTAGTTTAAAGGTACTACTCTTCTCAGGACTCCAGGCCCACTCATGTCAGTACCCATTTCCGTACAAGAACTCTGAGTACCCCAGGACTCCCCTGGGCTTGCTGGGCCACACTCAAACCCGTAGGCCCTTCAGTGTGCCCCTTTTTAGGCCGAGTGAAAGATAACAAACTGCACTCTTTCTTGGGAACGCCAGATTTCCTCAGCTCACCATCAGCCTCAGGAACACGGCTCTAGCGAGGCCAGCAAACCATGGAAGTCTGCCTCCTCACCCGATTCTGAGCTGTACTGAGTAAAACTCTCTGCTTTGAAGTCCTTCGAAGACCTCATATCTGAAGTCACCGTATCTCAAGGAGAAAGACGGCTTGCATTCCAACTTCCACTAAAGCACAGTGGTCTGTTTAACACTTCAGGCTTTGCGACATGCACAGGGCTCGTAGAGACCTAGGGCAGTCTACTGTCTAGGCACTTCACTACACGTACAACACCCTGTGCAGAAAAATTGATTCTGGGAAGAGCCAAGCAGGTAGCTAGGTCTCTTTTGACCTCTTAGAAACCACAGCTACTTGTGCAGTGTGTCAGTCTGGAAACAGGACCTGATGGGGCTAGCCTTGCTGTCCCATCATGAAAGCTCCTTTTATGCGCCTAGAAGCTAGAAGCTAACTGAAAAACCCTGTTGCTGTCGGGCTTATACTCACGACAGGCATGGCTGTGAGAGGGAAAAAGAGGTTTCACGAAGAAACACGTATTCCAGTTTCTGACTCAGAGCTCATCCTGTCCTGTTCTTTAGCTAAAGGGAAACTCAAAGTGAGGCCTAGCTTCGAGGGAGGGCCCTGATATGCCATGCAGCGGAGTAGGCGTGCAGCAGCTTCCCTGAGGCCTTAGCCGCTCTTCTGCTTTAGTTGAACGCTACTAAGCTTTTCAGGACTCGTAGACCCCTCGCGGCAGCACTCGTTTCCGTACAAGGACCCTGAGTACCCCCAGGCTCCCCTGGGCTTGCTGGGCCACACTCACACCCGTAGGCCATTCAGGGTGGCCCTGCGTAGGTCGAGTGAAGAGTCACACGCTGCCCTCTTCCTTGGGCGAGCTAGGTATCCCCAGCTCACCAACGGCTTCATGAACACGGTCCTAGCAAGTCCAGCATACCATGGAAGTCGTCCTAGTTGCCCCAGTCTGAGCAGTACTGAGAAAAACTCTCTGCTTACAAGTCCTTCTAGGACCTCATACCTGAAGTCACCGTATCTCAAGGAGAAAGGCAGCTTGCACTGCAACTTCCACTACAGCACAGTTTTGTGTGTGACACTTCAGAATGTTGGGAGAGGCACAGGACCCTAGGAGTCCTAGGGCAGTCTTTCATCTAAGCAGTTCGCTACACGCAGAGCACCTTAGGTAGAAAAGTTGAATAAGGGAAGAGCCAGGGAGGTAGCTAGGTCTCTTTTGACCTGCCAGAAGCCAGAGACACTTACGCTGCGTGTCAACCTGGAGATGGTGCCTGATGGGACTGGCCTTGTTTTCCCACTTTGAAATCTCCTCTTATGCCCCTTGAAGCTCCCTAAAAAACACTGGTTGTCAGCCTTATACTCACGGCAGGCATGGCTATGAGATGGAAAGAACGGTTTCACGAAGAAACAGGGTATCCCAGTTTCTCGGTCAGAGCTCATCCTGTCCTGTTCTATAGCTAAAGGGAATCTCAAAGTGAGGCCTAGCTTCCAAGGAGGGCCCTGATATGCCAGGCAGCAGGGTAGGAGTGCGCAGCTTCCATGAGGTCTTAGTCGAACTGCTGCATTAGTGTAACGGTACTAATCTTCTCAGGATTCCAGGTCCATTGCGTCTGAACCCGTTTCCGTACATAGACACTGAGTACCCCCCAGGCTCTCCTGAGTTGGAGATCAACATTCAGACACGTAGACCCTTCGGAGTACCCGTGTCTGTGCCGAGTGAAGTTCAGCATGATGCACGCTCCCTCAAGGGAGCTCGATTTCCTCAGCTCACCATCATCCTCAGGAACACGGCTCTAGCGAGGCCAGCAAAGCATGGAAGTCTGCCTCCTCACCCGATTCTGAGCTGTACTGAGTAAAACTCTCTGCTTTGAAGTCCTTCGAAGACCTCATATCTGAAGTCACCGTATCTCAAGGAGAAAGACGGCTTGCATTCCAACTTCCACTAAAGCACAGTGGTCTGTGTAACACTTCAGGCTTTGCGACATGCACAGGGCTCGTAGAGACCTAGGGAAGTCTACTGTCTAGGCACTTCACTACACGTACAACACCCTGTGCAGAAAAATTGATTCTGGGAAGAGCCAAGCAGGTAGCTAGGTCTCTTTTGACCTCTTAGAAACCACAGCTACTTGTGCAGTGTGTCAGTCTGGAAACAGGACCTGATGGGGCTAGCCTTGCTGTCCCATCATGAAAGCTCCTTTTATGCGCCTAGAAGCTAGAAGCTAACTGAAAAACCCTGTTGCTGTCGGGCTTATACTCACGACAGGCATGGCTGTGAGAGGGAAAAAGAGGTTCCACGAAGAAACACGTATTCCAGTTTCTGACTCAGAGCTCATCCTGTCCTGTTCTCTAGCTAAAGGGAAACTCAAAGTGAGGCCTAGCTTCGAGGGAGGGCCCTGATATGCCATGCAGCGGAGTAGGCGTGCAGCAGCTTCCCTGAGGCCTTAGCCGCTCTTCTGCTTTAGTTGAACGCTAGTAAGCTTTTCAGGACTCGTAGACCCCTCGCGGCAGCACTCGTTTCCGTACAAGGACCCTGAGTACCCCCAGGCTCCCCTGGGCTTGCTGGGCCACACTCAGACCCGTAGGCCATTCAGGGTGGCCCTGCGTAGGTCGAGTGAAGAGTCACACGCTGCCCTCTTCCTTGGGCGAGCTAGATATCCCCAGCTCACCAACGGCTTCATGAACACGGTCCTAGCAAGTCCAGCATACCATGGAAGTCGTCCTAGTTGCCCTAGTCTGAGCAGTACTGAGAAAAACTCTCTGCTTACAAGTCCTTCTAGGACCTCATACCTAAAGACACCGTATCTCAAGGAGAAAGGCAGCTTGCACTGCAACTTCCACTACAGCACAGTTTTGTGTGTGACACTTCAGAATGTTGGGGGAGGCACAGGACCCTAGGAGTCCTAGGGCAGTCTTTCATCTAAGCAGTTCGCTACACGCAGAGCACCTTAGGTAGAAAAGTTGAATCAGGGAAGAGCCAGGGAGGTAGCTAGGTATCTTTTGACCTGCCAGAAGCCAGAGACACTTACGCTGCGTGTCAACCTGGAGATGGTGCCTGATGGGACTGGCCTTGTTTTCCCACTTTAAAAGCTCCTCTTATGCGCCTTGAAGCTCCCTTAAAAACACTGTGGTTGTCAGCCTTATACTCACGGCAGGCATGGCTGTGAGAGGGAAAGAACGGTTTCACGAAGAAACAGGGTATCCCAGTTTCTCGGTCAGAGCTCATACTGTCCTGTTCTATAGCTAAAGGGAATCTCAAAGTGAGGCCTAGCTTCGAAGGAGGGCCCTGATACGCCAGGCAGCAGGGTAGGAGTGCGCAGCTTCCATGAGGCTTTAGTCGCACTTCTGCCTTAGTGTAACGGTACTAATCTTCTCAGGACTCCTGCTCCATTGCGTCTGAACCCGTTTCCGTACAAAGACACTGAGTTCCCCCCAGGCTCTCCTGAGTTGGAGATCAACATTCAGACACTTAGACCCTTCGGAGTACCCGTGTCTGTGCCGAGTGAAGGGCAGCATGATGCACGCTCCCTCGGGGGAGCTCGATTTCCTCAGCTCACCAACAGCCTCAGGAAAACGGTTGAAGTAGGTGCAGCATGCCATGCAAGTCAGCCTGCTTACAGTAGTCCGAGCTGTCCTGAGGAAAACTCTTTGCTTACAATTCTTTCTACCAGCTCCTAGCTGAAGTCAACCAACCTCTAGGAGAAAGTCGGCTTGTGGTCCAAGTGCAACTAGAGCACACTTTCTGGTGTAACGCCGCAGGCTTGTGGAAGATGCCCAGGAGCCCAGGACACCTAGGGAATTCTTTCATTGAGGCAGTTCGCTACACGCAGAACACCCTGCATAGAAAAGTGGATTCTCCAAGGACCCAGTGAGGAGCTAGGTCTCTTTTGACCTGTTAGAAACCACAGATGCTTCTTCTGCGTGTCAGCCAGGAAATGGCGGCCTTAGGAGACAAGCCTTGCGTTCCCGTCTTGAAAGCTCCATTCATGCGGCCTTGAAGCTACCTGAAAAACACTGTGGTTGTCGGACTTGTCCTCACTCCAGGCATGGCTCTGGAAGAAAATGAGTTTTCTCGAAAGAAAGAGGGTGCTGCTTCCAGGCCCTGGTGGGGAGCATATCCTGCATTGCACTAGAGCGAAGGGGAATCTCAGCGTGCGCCCTACCCTCGACCTAAGGCTCTGATTTGCCCTCCAGAAGGGTAGTGGTGCAGCATTTTCCTTGAGGCCTTAGTCGCAGTTCTGCATTAGTTTAAAGGTACTACTCTTCTCAGGACTCCAGGCCCACTCATGTCAGTACCCATTTCCGTACAAGAACTCTGAGTACCCCAGGACTCCCCTGGGCTTGCTGGGCCACACTCAGACCCGTAGGCCCTTCAGTGTGCCCCTTTTTAGGCCGAGTGAAAGATAACAAACTGCACTCTTTCTTGGGAAAGCCAGATTTCCTCAGCTCACCATCAGCCTCAGGAACACGGCTCTAGCGAGGCCAGCAAACCATGGAAGTCTGCCTCCTCACCCGATTCTGAGCTGTACTGAGTAAAACTCTCTGCTTTGAAGTCCTTCCAGGACCTCATATCTGAAGTCACCGTATCTCAAGGAGAAAGACGGCTTGCATTCCAACTTCCACTAAAGCACAGTGGTCTGTGTAACACTTCAGGCTTTGGGACATGCACAGGGCTCGTAGAGACCTAGGGCAGTCTACTGTCTAGGCACTTCACTACACGTACAACACCCTGTGCAGAAAAATTGATTCTGGGAAGAGCCAAGCAGGTAGCTAGGTCTCTTTTGACCTCTTAGAAACCACAGCTACTTGTGCAGTGTGTCAGTCTGGAAACAGGACCTGATGGGGCTAGCCTTGCTGTCCCATCATGAAAGCTCTTTTTATGCGCCTAGAAGCTAGAAGCTACCTGAAAAACACTGTTGCTGTCGGGCTTATCCTCACGACAGGCATGGCTGTGAGAGGGAAAAAGAGGTTCCACGAAGAAACACGTATTCCAGTTTCTGACTCAGAGCTCATCCTGTCCTGTTCTCTAGCTAAAGGGAAACTCAAAGTGAGGCCTAGCTTCGAGGGAGGGCCCTGATATGCCATGCAGCGGAGTAGGCGTGCAGCAGCTTCCCTGAGGCCTTAGCCGCTCTTCTGCTTTAGTTGAACGCTAGTAAGCTTTTCAGGACTCGTAGACCCCTCGCGGCAGCACTCGTTTCCGTACAAGGACCCTGAGTACCCCCAGGCTCCCCTGGGCTTGCTGGGCCACACTCAGACCCGTAGGCCATTCAGGGTGGCCCTGCGTAGGTCGAGTGAAGAGTCACACGCTGCCCTCTTCCTTGGGCGAGCTAGATATCCCCAGCTCACCAACGGCTTCATGAACACGGTCCTAGCAAGTCCAGCATACCATGGAAGTCGTCCTAGTTGCCCTAGTCTGAGCAGTACTGAGAAAAACTCTCTGCTTACAAGTCCTTCTAGGACCTCATACCTAAAGACACCGTATCTCAAGGAGAAAGGCAGCTTGCACTGCAACTTCCACTACAGCACAGTTTTGTGTGTGACACTTCAGAATGTTGGGAGAGGCACAGGACCCTAGGAGTCCTAGGGCAGTCTTTCATCTAAGCAGTTCGCTACACGCAGAGCACCTTAGGTAGAAAAGTTGAATCAGGGAAGAGCCAGGGAGGTAGCTAGGTCTCTTTTGACCTGCCAGAAGCCAGAGACACTTACGCTGCGTGTCAACCTGGAGATGGTGCCTGATGGGACTGGCCTTGTTTTCCCACTTTAAAAGCTCCTCTTATGCGCCTTGAAGCTCCCTTAAAAACACTGTGGTTGTCAGCCTTATACTCACGGCAGGCATGGCTGTGAGAGGGAAAGAACGGTTTCACGAAGAAACAGGGTATCCCAGTTTCTCGGTCAGAGCTCATACTGTCCTGTTCTATAGCTAAAGGGAATCTCAAAGTGAGGCCTAGCTTCGAAGGAGGGCCCTGATACGCCAGGCAGCAGGGTAGGAGTGCGCAGCTTCCATGAGGCTTTAGTCGCACTTCTGCCTTAGTGTAACGGTACTAATCTTCTCAGGACTCCTGCTCCATTGCTTCTGAACCCGTTTCCGTACAAAGACACTGAGTACCCCCCAGGCTCTCCTGATTTGGAGATCAACATTCAGACACTTAGACCCTTCGGAGTACCCGTGTCTGTGCCGAGTGAAGGGCAGCATGATGCACGCTCCCTCGGGGGAGCTCGATTTCCTCAGCTCACCAACAGCCTCAGGAACACGGTTGAAGTAGGTGCAGCATGCCATGCAAGTCTGCCTGCTTACAGTAGTCCGAGCTGACCTGAGGAAAACTCTTTGCTTACAATTCTTTCTACCAGCTCCTAGCTGAAGTCAACCAACCCCTAGGAGAAAGTCGGCTTGTGGTCCAAGTGCAACTAGAGCACACTTTCTGGTGTAACGCCGCAGGCTTGTGGAAGATGCCCAGGAGCCCAGGACACCTAGGGAATTCTTTCATTGAGGCAGTTCGCTACACGCAGAACACCCTGCATAGAAAAGTGGATTCTCCAAGGACCCAGTGAGGAGCTAGGTCTCTTTTGACCTGTTAGAAACCACAGATGCTTCTTCTGCGTGTCAGCCTGGAAATGGCGGCCTTAGGAGACAAGCCTTTCTTTCCCGTCTTGAAAGATCCATTCATGCGGCCTTGAAGCTACCTGAAAAACACTGTGGTTGTCGGACTTGTCCTCACTCCAGGCATGGCTCTGGAAGAAAATGAGTTTTCTCGAAAGAAAGAGGGTGCTGCTTCCAGGCCCTGGTGGGGAGCATATCCTGCATTGCACTAGAGCGAAGGGGAATCTCAGCGTGCGCCCTACCCTCGACCTAAGGCTCTGATTTGCCCTCCAGAAGGGTAGTGGTGCAGCATTTTCCTTGAGGCCTTAGTCGCAGTTCTGCATTAGTTTAAAGGTACTACTCTTCTCAGGACTCCAGGCCCACTCATGTCAGTACCCATTTCCGTACAAGAACTCTGAGTACCCCAGGACTCCCCTGGGCTTGCTGGGCCACACTCAGACCCGTAGGCCGTTCAGTGTGCCCCTTTTTAGGCCGAGTGAAAGATAACAAACTGCACTCTTTCTTGGGAACGCCAGATTTCCTCAGCTCACCATCAGCCTCAGGAACACGGCTCTAGCGAGGCCAGCAAACCATGGAAGTCTGCCTCCTCACCCGATTCTGAGCTGTACTGAGTAAAACTCTCTGCTTTGAAGTCCTTCGAAGACCTCATATCTGAAGTCACCGTATCTCAAGGAGAAAGACGGCTTGCATTCCAACTTCCACTAAAGCACAGTGGTCTGTTTAACACTTCAGGCTTTGCGACATGCACAGGGCTCGTAGAGACCTAGGGCAGTCTACTGTCTAGGCACTTCACTACACGTACAACACCCTGTGCAGAAAAATTGATTCTGGGAAGAGCCAAGCAGGTAGCTAGGTCTCTTTTGACCTCTTAGAAACCACAGCTACTTGTGCAGTGTGTCAGTCTGGAAACAGGACCTGATGGGGCTAGCCTTGCTGTCCCATCATGAAAGCTCCTTTTATGCGCCTAGAAGCTAGAAGCTAACTGAAAAACACTGTTGCTGTCGGGCTTATACTCACGACAGGCATGGCTGTGAGAGGGAAAAAGAGGTTTCACGAAGAAACACGTATTCCAGTTTCTGACTCAGAGCTCATCCTGTCCTGTTCTCTAGCTAAAGGGAAACTCAAAGTGAGGCCTAGCTTCGAGGGAGGGCCCTGATATGCCATGCAGCGGAGTAGGCGTGCAGCAGCTTCCCTGAGGCCTTAGCCGCTCTTCTGCTTTAGTTGAACGCTACTAAGCTTTTCAGGACTCGTAGACCCCTCGCGGCAGCACTCGTTTCCGTACAAGGACCCTGAGTACCCCCAGGCTCCCCTGGGCTTGCTGGGCCACACTCACACCCGTAGGCCATTCAGGGTGGCCCTGCGTAGGTCGAGTGAAGAGTCACACGCTGCCCTCTTCCTTGGGCGAGCTAGGTATCCCCAGCTCACCAACGGCTTCATGAACACGGTCCTAGCAAGTCCAGCATACCATGGAAGTCGTCCTAGTTGCCCTAGTCTGAGCAGTACTGAGAAAAACTCTCTGCTTACAAGTCCTTCTAGGACCTCATACCTGAAGTCACCGTATCTCAAGGAGAAAGGCAGCTTGCACTGCAACTTCCACTACAGCACAGTTTTGTGTGTGACACTTCAGAATGTTGGGAGAGGCACAGGACCCTAGGAGTCCTAGGGCAGTCTTTCATCTAAGCAGTTCGCTACACGCAGAGCACCTTAGGTAGAAAAGTTGAATAAGGGAAGAGCCAGGGAGGTAGCTAGGTCTCTTTTGACCTGCCAGAAGCCAGAGACACTTACGCTGCGTGTCAACCTGGAGATGGTGCCTGATGGGACTGGCCTTGTTTTCCCACTTTGAAATCTCCTCTTATGCCCCTTGAAGCTCCCTAAAAAACACTGGTTGTCAGCCTTATACTCACGGCAGGCATGGCTATGAGATGGAAAGAACGGTTTCACGAAGAAACAGGGTATCCCAGTTTCTCGGTCAGAGCTCATCCTGTCCTGTTCTATAGCTAAAGGGAATCTCAAAGTGAGGCCTAGCTTCCAAGGAGGGCCCTGATATGCCAGGCAGCAGGGTAGGAGTGCGCAGCTTCCATGAGGTCTTAGTCGAACTGCTGCATTAGTGTAACGGTACTAATCTTCTCAGGATTCCAGGTCCATTGCGTCTGAACCCGTTTCCGTACATAGACACTGAGTACCCCCCAGGCTCTCCTGAGTTGGAGATCAACATTCAGACACGTAGACCCTTCGGAGTACCCGTGTCTGTGCCGAGTGAAGGGCAGCATGATGCACGCTCCCTCAAGGGAGCTCGATTTCCTCAGCTCACCATCATCCTCAGGAACACGGCTCTAGCGAGGCCAGCAAACCATGGAAGTCTGCCTCCTCACCCGATTCTGAGCTGTACTGAGTAAAACTCTCTGCTTTGAAGTCCTTCGAAGACCTCATATCTGAAGTCACCGTATCTCAAGGAGAAAGACGGCTTGCATTCCAACTTCCACTAAAGCACAGTGGTCTGTGTAACACTTCAGGCTTTGCGACATGCACAGGGCTCGTAGAGACCTAGGGAAGTCTACTGTCTAGGCACTTCACTACACGTACAACACCCTGTGCAGAAAAATTGATTCTGGGAAGAGCCAAGCAGGTAGCTAGGTCTCTTTTGACCTCTTAGAAACCACAGCTACTTGTGCAGTGTGTCAGTCTGGAAACAGGACCTGATGGGGCTAGCCTTGCTGTCCCATCATGAAAGCTCCTTTTATGCGCCTAGAAGCTAGAAGCTAACTGAAAAACCCTGTTGCTGTCGGGCTTATACTCACGACAGGCATGGCTGTGAGAGGGAAAAAGAGGTTTCACGAAGAAACACGTATTCCAGTTTCTGACTCAGAGCTCATCCTGTCCTGTTCTCTAGCTAAAGGGAAACTCAAAGTGAGGCCTAGCTTCGAGGGAGGGCCCTGATATGCCATGCAGCGGAGTAGGCGTGCAGCAGCTTCCCTGAGGCCTTAGCCGCTCTTCTGCTTTAGTTGAACGCTACTAAGCTTTTCAGGACTCGTAGACCCCTCGCGGCAGCACTCGTTTCCGTACAAGGACCCTGAGTACCCCCAGGCTCCCCTGGGCTTGCTGGGCCACACTCACACCCGTAGGCCATTCAGGGTGGCCCTGCGTAGGTCGAGTGAAGAGTCATTCGCTGCCCTCTTCCTTGGGCGAGCTAGATATCCCCAGCTCACCAACGGCTTCATGAACACGGTCCTAGCAAGTCCAGCATACCATGGAAGTCGTCCTAGTTGCCCTAGTCTGAGCGGTACTGAGAAAAACTCTCTGCTTACAAGTCCTTCTAGGACCTCATACCTGAAGTCACCGTATCTCAAGGAGAAAGGCAGCTTGCACTGCAACTTCCACTACAGCACAGTTTTGTGTGTGACACTTCAGAATGTTGGGAGAGGCACAGGACCCTAGGAGTCCTAGGGCAGTCTTTCATCTAAGCAGTTCGCTACACGCAGAGCACCTTAGGTAGAAAAGTTGAATAAGGGAAGAGCCAGGGAGGTAGCTAGGTCTCTTTTGACCTGCCAGAAGCCAGAGACACTTACGCTGCGTGTCAACCTGGAGATGGTGCCTGATGGGACTGGCCTTGTTTTCCCACTTTGAAAGCTCCTCTTATGCGCCTTGAAGCTCCCTTAAAAACACTGTGGTTGTCAGCCTTATACTCACGGCAGGCATGGCTGTGAGAGGGAAAGAACGGTTTCACGAAGAAACAGGGTATCCCAGTTTCTCGGTCAGAGCTCATCCTGTCCTGTTCTATAGCTAAAGGGAATCTCAAAGTGAGGCCTAGCTTCCAAGGAGGGCCCTGATACGCCAGGCAGCAGGGTAGGAGTGTGCAGCTTCCATGAGGCTTTAGTCGCACTTCTGCCTTAGTGTAACGGTACTAATCTTCTCAGGACTCCTGCTCCATTGCGTCTGAACCCGTTTCCGTACAAAGACACTGAGTTCCCCCCAGGCTCTCCTGAGTTGGAGATCAACATTCAGACACGTAGACCCTTCGGAGTACCCGTGTCTGTGCCGAGTGAAGGGCAGCATGATGCACGCTCCCTCGGGGGAGCTCGATTTCCTCAGCTCACCAACAGCCTCTGGAACACGGTTGTAGTAGGTGCAGCATGCCATGCAAGTCTGCCTGCTTACAGTAGTCCGATTTGTCCTGAGGAAAACTCTTTGCTTACAATTCCTTCTACCAGCTCCTAGCTGAATTCAACCAACCTCTAGGAGAAAGTCGGCTTGTGGTCCAAGTGCAACTAGAGCACACTTTCTGGTGTAACGCCGCAGGCTTGTGGAAGATGCCCAGGAGCCCAGGACACCTAGGGAATCCTTTCATTGAGGCAGTTCGCTACACGCAGAACACCCTGCATAGAAAAGTGGATTCTCCAAGGACCCAGTGAGGAGCTAGGTCTCTTTTGACCTGTTAGAAACCACAGATGCTTCTTCTGCGTGTCAGCCTGGAAATGGCGGCCTTAGGAGACAAGCCTTGCTTTCCCGTCTTGAAAGCTCCATTCATGCGGCCTTGAAGCTACCTGAAAAACACTGTGGTTGTCGGACTTGTCCTCACTCCAGGCATGGCTCTGGAAGAAAATGAGTTTTCTCGAAAGAAAGAGGGTGCTGCTTCCAGGCCCTGGTGGGGAGCATATCCTGCATTGCACTAGAGCGAAGGGGAATCTCAGCGTGCGCCCTACCCTCGACCTAAGGCTCTGATTTGCCCTCCAGAAGGGTATTGGTGCAGCATTTTCCTTGAGGTCTTAGTCGCAGTTCTGCATTAATTTAAAGGTACTACTCTTCTCAGGACTCCAGGCCCACTCATGTCAGTACCCATTTCCGTACAAGAACTCTGAGTACCCCAGGACTCCCCTGGGCTTGCTGGGCCACACTCAGACCCGTAGGCCCTTCAGTGTGCCCCTTTTTAGGCCGAGTGAAAGATAACAAACTGCACTCTTTCTTGGGAAAGCCAGATTTCCTCAGCTCACCATCAGCCTCAGGAACACGGCTCTAGCGAGGCCAGCAAACCATGGAAGTCTGCCTCCTCACCCGATTCTGAGCTGTACTGAGTAAAACTCTCTGCTTTGAAGTCCTTCGAGGACCTCATACCTGAAGTTACCCTATCTCAAGGAGAAAGACGGCTTGCATTCCAACTTCCACTAAAGCACAGTAGTCTGTGTAACACTTCAGGCTTTGCGACATGCACAGGGCTCGTAGAGACCTAGGGCAGTCTACTGTCTAGGCACTTCACTACACGTACAACACCCTGTGCAGAAAAATTGATTCTGGGAAGAGCCAAGCAGGTAGCTAGGTCTCTTTTGACCTCTTAGAAACCACAGCTACTTGTGCAGTGTGTCAGTCTGGAAACAGGACCTGATGGGGCTAGCCTTGCTGTCCCATCATGAAAGCTCCTTTTATGCGCCTAGAAGCTAGAAGCTAACTGAAAAACACTGTTGCTGTCGGGCTTATACTCACGACAGGCATGGCTGTGAGAGGGAAAAAGAGGTTTCACGAAGAAACACGTATTCCAGTTTCTGACTCAGAGCTCATCCTGTCCTGTTCTCTAGCTAAAGGGAAACTCAAAGTGAGGCCTAGCTTCGAGGGAGGGCCCTGATATGCCATGCAGCGGAGTAGGCGTGCAGCAGATTCCCTGAGGCCTTAGCCGCTCTTCTGCTTTAGTTGAACGCTACTAAGCTTTTCAGGACTCGTAGACCCCTCGCGGCAGCACTCGTTTCCGTACAAGGACCCTGAGTACCCCCAGGCTCCCCTGGGCTTGCTGGGCCACACTCACACCCGTAGGCCATTCAGGGTGGCCCTGCGTAGGTCGAGTGAAGAGTCACACGCTGCCCTCTTCCTTGGGCGAGCTAGATATCCCCAGCTCACCAACGGCTTCATGAACACGGTCCTAGCAAGTCCAGCATACCATGGAAGTCGTCCTAGTTGCCCTAGTCTGAGCGGTACTGAGAAAAACTCTCTGCTTACAAGTCCTTCTAGGACCTCATACCTGAAGTCACCGTATCTCAAGGAGAAAGGCAGCTTGCACTGCAACTTCCACTACAGCACAGTTTTGTGTGTGACACTTCAGAATGTTGGGAGAGGCACAGGACCCTAGGAGTCCTAGGGCAGTCTTTCATCTAAGCAGTTCGCTACACGCAGAGCACCTTAGGTAGAAAAGTTGAATAAGGGAAGAGCCAGGGAGGTAGCTAGGTCTCTTTTGACCTGCCAGAAGCCAGAGACACTTACGCTGCGTGTCAACCTGGAGATGGTGCCTGATGGGACTGGCCTTGTTTTCCCACTTTGAAAGCTCCTCTTATGCGCCTTGAAGCTCCCTTAAAAACACTGTGGTTGTCAGCCTTATACTCACGGCAGGCATGGCTGTGAGAGGGAAAGAACGGTTTCACGAAGAAACAGGGTATCCCAGTTTCTCGGTCAGAGCTCATCCTGTCCTGTTCTATAGCTAAAGGGAATCTCAAAGTGAGGCCTAGCTTCCAAGGAGGGCCCTGATACGCCAGGCAGCAGGGTAGGAGTGTGCAGCTTCCATGAGGCTTTAGTCGCACTTCTGCCTTAGTGTAACGGTACTAATCTTCTCAGGACTCCTGCTCCATTGCGTCTGAACCCGTTTCCGTACAAAGACACTGAGTTCCCCCCAGGCTCTCCTGAGTTGGAGATCAACATTCAGACACGTAGACCCTTCGGAGTACCCGTGTCTGTGCCGAGTGAAGGGCAGCATGATGCACGCTCCCTCGGGGGAGCTCGATTTCCTCAGCTCACCAACAGCCTCTGGAACACGGTTGTAGTAGGTGCAGCATGCCATGCAAGTCTGCCTGCTTACAGTAGTCCGATTTGTCCTGAGGAAAACTCTTTGCTTACAATTCCTTCTACCAGCTCCTAGCTGAATTCAACCAACCTCTAGGAGAAAGTCGGCTTGTGGTCCAAGTGCAACTAGAGCACACTTTCTGGTGTAACGCCGCAGGCTTGTGGAAGATGCCCAGGAGCCCAGGACACCTAGGGAATCCTTTCATTGAGGCAGTTCGCTACACGCAGAACACCCTGCATAGAAAAGTGGATTCTCCAAGGACCCAGTGAGGAGCTAGGTCTCTTTTGACCTGTTAGAAACCACAGATGCTTCTTCTGCGTGTCAGCCTGGAAATGGCGGCCTTAGGAGACAAGCCTTGCTTTCCCGTCTTGAAAGCTCCATTCATGCGGCCTTGAAGCTACCTGAAAAACACTGTGGTTGTCGGACTTGTCCTCACTCCAGGCATGGCTCTGGAAGAAAATGAGTTTTCTCGAAAGAAAGAGGGTGCTGCTTCCAGGCCCTGGTGGGGAGCATATCCTGCATTGCACTAGAGCGAAGGGGAATCTCAGCGTGCGCCCTACCCTCGACCTAAGGCTCTGATTTGCCCTCCAGAAGGGTAGTGGTGCAGCATTTTCCTTGAGGTCTTAGTCGCAGTTCTGCATTAATTTAAAGGTACTACTCTTCTCAGGACTCCAGGCCCACTCATGTCAGTACCCATTTCCGTACAAGAACTCTGAGTACCCCAGGACTCCCCTGGGCTTGCTGGGCCACACTCAGACCCGTAGGCCGTTCAGTGTGCCCCTTTTTAGGCCGAGTGAAAGATAACAAACTGCACTCTTTCTTGGGAAAGCCAGATTTCCTCAGCTCACCATCAGCCTCAGGAACACGGCTCTAGCGAGGCCAGCAAACCATGGAAGTCTGCCTCCTCACCCGAATCTGAGCTGTACTGAGTAAAACTCTCTGCTTTGAAGTCCTTCGAGGACCTCATACCTGAAGTTACCCTATCTCAAGGAGAAAGACGGCTTGCATTCCAACTTCCACTAAAGCACAGTAGTCTGTGTAACACTTCAGGCTTTGCGACATGCACAGGGCTCGTAGAGACCTAGGGCAGTCTACTGTCTAGGCACTTCACTACACGTACAACACCCTGTGCAGAAAAATTGATTCTGGGAAGAGCCAAGCAGGTAGCTAGGTCTCTTTTGACCTCTTAGAAACCACAGCTACTTGTGCAGTGTGTCAGTCTGGAAACAGGACCTGATGGGGCTAGCCTTGCTGTCCCATCATGAAAGCTCCTTTTATGCGCCTAGAAGCTAGAAGCTAACTGAAAAACACTGTTGCTGTCGGGCTTATACTCACGACAGGCATGGCTGTGAGAGGGAAAAAGAGGTTTCACGAAGAAACACGTATTCCAGTTTCTGACTCAGAGCTCATCCTGTCCTGTTCTCTAGCTAAAGGGAAACTCAAAGTGAGGCCTAGCTTCGAGGGAGGGCCCTGATATGCCATGCAGCGGAGTAGGCGTGCAGCAGCTTCCCTGAGGCCTTAGCCGCTCTTCTGCTTTAGTTGAACGCTAGTAAGCTTTTCAGGACTCGTAGACCCTCGCGGCAGCTCTCGTTTCCGTACAAGGACCCTGAGTACCCCCAGGCTCCCCTGGGCTTGCTGGGCCACACTCAGACCCGTAGGCCATTCAGGGTGGCCCTGCGTAGGTCGAGTGAAGAGTCACACGCTGCCCTCTTCCTTGGGCGAGCTAGATATCCCCAGCTCACCAACGGCTTCATGAACACGGTCCTAGCAAGTCCAGCATACCATGGAAGTCGCCCTAGTTGCCCTAGTCTGAGCAGTACTGAGAAAACTCTCTGCTTACAAGTCCTTCTAGGACCTCATACCTGAAGTCACCGTATCTCAAGGAGAAAGGCAGCTTGCACTGCAACTTCCACTACAGCACAGTTTTGTGTGTGACACTTCAGAATGTTGGGAGAGGCACAGGACCCTAGGAGTCCTAGGGCAGTCTTTCATCTAAGCAGTTCGCTACACGCAGAGCACCTTAGGTAGAAAAGTTGAATAAGGGAAGAGCCAGGGAAGTAGCTAGGTCTCTTTTGACCTGCCAGAAGCCAGAGACACTTACGCTGCGTGTCAACCTGGAGATGGTGCCTGATGGGACTGGCCTTGTTTTCCCACTTTGAAAGCTCCTCTTATGCCCCTTGAAGCTCCCTTAAAAACACTGGTTGTCAGCCTTATACTCACAGCAGGCATGGCTATGAGAGGGAAAGAACGGTTTCACGAAGAAACAGGGTATCCCAGTTTCTCGGTCAGAGCTCATCCTGTCCTGTTCTATAGCTAAAGGGAATCTCAAAGTGAGGCCTAGCTTCCAAGGAGGGCCCTGATATGCCAGGCAGCAGGGTAGGAGTGCGCAGCTTCCATGAGGCCTTAGTCGAACTTCTGCATTAGTGTAACGGTACTAATCTTCTCAGGACTCCTGCTCCATTGCGTCTGAACCCGTTTCCGTACAAAGACACTGAGTTCCCCTCAGGCTCTCCTGATTTGGAGATCAACATTCAGACACTTAGACCCTTCGGAGTACCCGTGTCTGTGCCGAGTGAAGGCAGCATGATGCACGCTCCCTCGGGGGAGCTCGATTTCCTCAGCTCACCAACAGCCTCAGGAACACGGTTGAAGTAGGTGCAGCATGCCATGCAAGTCTGCCTGCTTACAGTAGTCCGAGCTGTCCTGAGAAAACTCTTTGCTTACAATTCTTTCTACCAGCTCCTAGCTGAAGTCAACCAACCCCTAGGAGAAAGTCGGCTTGTGGTCCAAGTGCAACTAGAGCACACTTTCTGGTGTAACGCCGCAGGCTTGTGGAAGATGCCCAGGAGCCCAGGACACCTAGGGAATTCTTTCATTGAGGCAGTTCGCTACACGCAGAACACCCTGCATAGAAAAGTGGATTCTCCAAGGACCCAGTGAGGAGCTAGGTCTCTTTTGACCTGTTAGAAACCACAGATGCTTCTTCTGCGTGTCAGCCTGGAAATGGCGGCCTTAGGAGACAAGCCTTTCTTTCCCGTCTTGAAAGCTCCATTCATGCGGCCTTGAAGCTACCTGAAAAACACTGTGGTTGTCGGACTTGTCCTCACTCCAGGCATGGCTCTGGAAGAAAATGAGTTTTCTCGAAAGAAAGAGGGTGCTGCTTCCAGGCCCTGGTGGGGAGCATATCCTGCATTGCACTAGAGCGAAGGGGAATCTCAGCGTGCGCCCTACCCTCGACCTAAGGCTCTGATTTGCCCTCCAGAAGGGTAGTGGTGCAGCATTTTCCTTGATGCCTTAGTCGCAGTTCTGCATTAGTTTAAAGGTACTACTCTTCTCAGGACTCCAGGCCCACTCATGTCAGTACCCATTTCCGTACAAGAACTCTGAGTACCCCAGGACTCCCCTGGGCTTGCTGGGCCACACTCAGACCCGTAGGCCCTTCAGTGTGCCCCTTTTTAGGCCGAGTGAAAGATAACAAACTGCACTCTTTCTTGGGAAAGCCAGATTTCCTCAGCTCACCATCAGCCTCAGGAACACGGCTCTAGCGAGGCCAGCAAACCATGGAAGTCTGCCTCCTCACCCGATTCTGAGCTGTACTGAGTAAAACTCTCTGCTTTGAAGTCCTTCGAAGACCTCATATCTGAAGTCACCGTATCTCAAGGAGAAAGACGGCTTGCATTCCAACTTCCACTAAAGCACAGTGGTCTGTGTAACACTTCAGGCTTTGCGACATGCACAGGGCTCGTAGAGACCTAGGGCAGTCTACTGTCTAGGCACTTCACTACACGTACAACACCCTGTGCAGAAAAATTGATTCTGGGAAGAGCCAAGCAGGTAGCTAGGTCTCTTTTGACCTCTTAGAAACCACAGCTACTTGTGCAGTGTGTCAGTCTGGAAACAGGACCTGATGGGGCTAGCCTTGCTGTCCCATCATGAAAGCTCCTTTTATGCGCCTAGAAGCTAGAAGCTAACTGAAAAACCCTGTTGCTGTCGGGCTTATACTCACGACAGGCATGGCTGTGAGAGGGAAAAAGAGGTTTCACGAAGAAACACGTATTCCAGTTTCTGACTCAGAGCTCATCCTGTCCTGTTCTTTAGCTAAAGGGAAACTCAAAGTGAGGCCTAGCTTCGAGGGAGGGCCCTGATATGCCATGCAGCGGAGTAGGCGTGCAGCAGCTTCCCTGAGGCCTTAGCCGCTCTTCTGCTTTAGTTGAACGCTAGTAAGCTTTTCAGGACTCGTAGACCCCTCGCGGCAGCACTCGTTTCCGTACAAGGACCCTGAGTACCCCCAGGCTCCCCTGGGCTTGCTGGGCCACACTCAGACCCGTAGGCCATTCAGGGTGGCCCTGCGTAGGTCGAGTGAAGAGTCACACGCTGCCCTCTTCCTTGGGCGAGCTAGATATCCCCAGCTCACCAACGGCTTCATGAACACGGTCCTAGCAAGTCCAGCATACCATGGAAGTCGTCCTAGTTGCCCTAGTCTGAGCAGTACTGAGAAAAACTCTCTGCTTACAAGTCCTTCTAGGACCTCATACCTGAAGTCACCGTATCTCAAGGAGAAAGGCAGCTTGCACTGCAACTTCCACTACAGCACAGTTTTGTGTGTGACACTTCAGAATGTTGGGAGAGGCACAGGACCCTAGGAGTCCTAGGGCAGTCTTTCATCTAAGCAGTTCGCTACACGCAGAGCACCTTAGGTAGAAAAGTTGAATAAGGGAAGAGCCAGGGAGGTAGCTAGGTCTCTTTTGACCTGCCAGAAGCCAGAGACACTTACGCTGCGTGTCAACCTGGAGATGGTGCCTGATGGGACTGGCCTTGTTTTCCCACTTTGAAATCTCCTCTTATGCCCCTTGAAGCTCCCTTAAAAACACTGGTTGTCAGCCTTATACTCACGGCAGGCATGGCTATGAGATGGAAAGAACGGTTTCACGAAGAAACAGGGTATCCCAGTTTCTCGGTCAGAGCTCATCCTGTCCTGTTCTATAGCTAAAGGGAATCTCAAAGTGAGGCCTAGCTTCCAAGGAGGGCCCTGATATGCCAGGCAGCAGGGTAGGAGTGCGCAGCTTCCATGAGGTCTTAGTCGAACTTCTGCATTAGTGTAACGGTACTAATCTTCTCAGGATTCCAGGTCCATTGCGTCTGAACCCGTTTCCGTACATAGACACTGAGTACCCCCCAGGCTCTCCTGAGTTGGAGATCAACATTCAGACACGTAGACCCTTCGGAGTACCCGTGTCTGTGCCGAGTGAAGGGCAGCATGATGCACGCTCCCTCGAGGGAGCTCGATTTCCTCAGCTCACCATCATCCTCAGGAACACGGCTCTAGCGAGGCCAGCAAAGCATGGAAGTCTGCCTCCTCACCCGATTCTGAGCTGTACTGAGTAAAACTCTCTGCTTTGAAGTCCTTCGAGGACCTCATACCTGAAGTTACCCTATCTCAAGGAGAAAGACGGCTTGCATTCCAACTTCCACTAAAGCACAGTGGTCTGTGTAACACTTCAGGCTTTGCGACATGCACAGGGCTCGTAGAGACCTAGGGCAGTCTACTGTCTAGGCACTTCACTACACGTACAACACCCTGTGCAGAAAAATTGATTCTGGGAAGAGCCAAGCAGGTAGCTAGGTCTCTTTTGACCTCTTAGAAACCACAGCTACTTGTGCAGTGTGTCAGTCTGGAAACAGGACCTGATGGGGCTAGCCTTGCTGTCCCATCATGAAAGCTCCTTTTATGCGCCTAGAAGCTAGAAGCTAACTGAAAAGCACTGTTGCTGTCGGGCTTATACTCACGACAGGCATGGCTGTGAGAGGGAAAAAGAGGTTTCACGAAGAAACACGTATTCCAGTTTCTGACTCAGAGCTCATCCTGTCCTGTTCTCTAGCTAAAGGGAAACTCAAAGTGAGGCCTAGCTTCGAGGGAGGGCCCTGATATGCCATGCAGCGGAGTAGGCGTGCAGCAGCTTCCCTGAGGCCTTAGCCGCTCTTCTGCTTTAGTTGAACGCTACTAAGCTTTTCAGGACTCGTAGACCCCTCGCGGCAGCACTCGTTTCCGTACAAGGACCCTGAGTACCCCCAGGCTCCCCTGGGCTTGCTGGGCCACACTCAGACCCGTAGGCCATTCAGGGTGGCCCTGCGTAGGTCGAGTGAAGAGTCACACGCTGCCCTCTTCCTTGGGCGAGCTAGATATCCCCAGCTCACCAACGGCTTCATGAACACGGTCCTAGCAAGTCCAGCATACCATGGAAGTCGTCCTAGTTGCCCTAGTCTGAGCGGTACTGAGAAAAACTCTCTGCTTATAAGTCCTTCTAGGACCTCATACCTGAAGTCACCGTATCTCAAGGAGAAAGGCAGCTTGCACTGCAACTTCCACTACAGCACAGTTTTGTGTGTGACACTTCAGAATGTTGGGAGAGGCACAGGACCCTAGGAGTCCTAGGGCAGTCTTTCATCTAAGCAGTTCGCTACACGCAGAGCACCTTAGGTAGAAAAGTTGAATCAGGGAAGAGCCAGGGAGGTAGCTAGGTCTCTTTTGACCTGCCAGAAGCCAGAGACACTTAGGCTGCGTGTCAACCTGGAGATGGTGCCTGATGGGACTGGCCTTGTTTTCCCACTTTGAAAGCTCCTCTTATGCGCCTTGAAGCTCCCTTAAAAACACTGTGGTTGTCAGCCTTATACTCACGGCAGGCATGGCTGTGAGAGGGAAAGAACGGTTTCACGAAGAAACAGGGTATCCCAGTTTCTCGGTCAGAGCTCATACTGTCCTGTTCTATAGCTAAAGGGAATCTCAAAGTGAGGCCTAGCTTCGAAGGAGGGCCCTGATACGCCAGGCAGCAGGGTAGGAGTGCGCAGCTTCCATGAGGCTTTAGTCGCACTTCTGCCTTAGTGTAACGGTACTAATCTTCTCAGGACTCCTGCTCCATTGCGTCTGAACCCGTTTCCGTACAAAGACACTGAGTTCCCCCCAGGCTCTCCTGAGTTGGAGATCAACATTCAGACACGTAGACCCTTCGGAGTACCCGTGTCTGTGCCAAGTGAAGGGCAGCATGATGCACGCTCCCTCGGGGGAGCTCGATTTCCTCAGCTCACCAACAGCCTCAGGAACACGGTTGAAGTAGGTGCAGCATGCCATGCAAGTCTGCCTGCTTACAGTAGTCCGAGCTGTCCTGAGGAAAACTCTTTGCTTACAATTCCTTCTACCAGCTCCTAGCTGAAGTCAACCAACCTCTAGGAGAAAGTCGGCTTGTGGTCCAAGTGCAACTAGAGCACACTTTCTGGTGTAACGCCGCAGGCTTGTGGAAGATGCCCAGGAGCCCAGGACACCTAGGGAATTCTTTCATTGAGGCAGTTCGCTACAAGCAGAACACCCTGCATAGAAAGGTGGATTCTCCAAGGACCCAGTGAGGAGCTAGGTCTCTTTTGACCTGTTAGAAACCACAGATGCTTCTTCTGCGCGTCAGCCTGGAAATGGTGGCCTTAGGAGACAATCCTTGCTTTCCCGTCTTGAAAGCTCCATTCATGCGGCCTTGAAGCTACCTGAAAAACACTGTGGTTGTCGGACTTGTCCTCACTCCAGGCATGGCTCTGGAAGAAAATGAGTTTTCTCGAAAGAAAGAGGGTGCTTCCAAGCCCTGGTGGGGAGCATATCCTGCATTGCACTAGAGCGAAGGGGAATCTCAGCGTGCGCCCTACCCTCGACCTAAGGCTCTGATTTGCCCTCCAGAAGGGTAGTGGTGCAGCATTTTCCTTGAGGCCTTAGTCGCAGTTCTGCATTAGTTTATAGGTACTACTCTTCTCAGGATTCCAGGCCCACTCATGTCAGTACCCATTTCCGTACAAGAACTCTGAGTACCCCAGGACTCCCCTGGGCTTGCTGGGCCACACTCAGACCCGTAGGCCGTTCAGTGTGCCCCTTTTTAGGCCGAGTGAAAGATAACAAACTGCACTCTTTCTTGGGAAAGCCAGATTTCCTCAGCTCACCATCAGCCTCAGGAACACGGCTCTAGCGAGGCCAGCAAACCATGGAAGTCTGCCTCCTCACCCGATTCTGAGCTGTACTGAGTAAAACTCTCTGCTTTGAAGTCCTTCGAGGACCTCATACCTGAAGTTACCCTATCTCAAGGAGAAAGACGGCTTGCATTCCAACTTCCACTAAAGCACAGTAGTCTGTGTAACACTTCAGGCTTTGCGACATGCACAGGGCTCGTAGAGACCTAGGGCAGTCTACTGTCTAGGCACTTCACTACACGTACAACACCCTGTGCAGAAAAATTGATTCTGGGAAGAGCCAAGCAGGTAGCTAGGTCTCTTTTGACCTCTTAGAAACCACAGCTACTTGTGCAGTGTGTCAGTCTGGAAACAGGACCTGATGGGGCTAGCCTTGCTGTCCCATCATGAAAGCTCCTTTTATGCGCCTAGAAGCTAGAAGCTAACTGAAAAACACTGTTGCTGTCGGGCTTATACTCACGACAGGCATGGCTGTGAGAGGGAAAAAGAGGTTTCACGAAGAAACACGTATTCCAGTTTCTGACTCAGAGCTCATCCTATCCTGTTCTCTAGCTAAAGGGAAACTCAAAGTGAGGCCTAGCTTCGAGGGAGGGCCCTGATATGCCATGCAGCGGAGTAGGCGTGCAGCAGCTTCCCTGAGGCCTTAGCCGCTCTTCTGCTTTAGTTGAACGCTACTAAGCTTTTCAGGACTCGTAGACCCCTCGCGGCAGCACTCGTTTCCGTACAAGGACCCTGAGTACCCCCAGGCTCCCCTGGGCTTGCTGGGCCACACTCAGACCCGTAGGCCATTCAGGGTGGCCCTGCGTAGGTCGAGTGAAGAGTCACACGCTGCCCTCTTCCTTGGGCGAGCTAGATATCCCCAGCTCACCAACGGCTTCATGAACACGGTCCTAGCAAGTCCAGCATACCATGGAAGTCGTCCTAGTTGCCCTAGTCTGAGCAGTACTGAGAAAAACTCTCTGCTTACAAGTCCTTCTAGGACCTCATACCTGAAGTCACCGTATCTCAAGGAGAAAGGCAGCTTGCACTGCAACTTCCACTACAGCACAGTTTTGTGTGTGACACTTCAGAATGTTGGGAGAGGCACAGGACCCTAGGAGTCCTAGGGCAGTCTTTCATCTAAGCAGTTCGCTACACGCAGAGCACCTTAGGTAGAAGTGTTGAATAAGGGAAGAGCCAGGGAGGTAGCTAGGTCTCTTTTGACCTGCCAGAAGCCAGAGACACTTACGCTGCGTGTCAACCTGGAGATGGTGCCTGATGGGACTGGCCTTGTTTTCCCACTTTGAAAGCTCCTCTTATGCCCCTTGAAGCTCCCTTAAAAACACTGGTTGTCAGCCTTATACTCACGGCAGGCATGGCTATGAGAGGGAAAGAACGGTTTCACGAAGAAACAGGGTATCCCAGTTTCTCGGTCAGAGCTCATCCTGTCCTGTTCTATAGCTAAAGGGAATCTCAAAGTGAGGCCTAGCTTCCAAGGAGGGCCCTGATATGCCAGGCAGCAGGGTAGGAGTGCGCAGCTTCCATGAGGCCTTAGTCGAACTTCTGCATTAGTGTAACGGTACTAATCTTCTCAGGACTCCAGTTCCATTGCGTCTGAACCCGTTTCCGTACATAGACACTGAGTACCCCCCAGGCTCTCCTGAGTTGGAGATCAACATTCAGACACGTAGACCCTTCGGAGTACCCGTGTCTGTGCCGAGTGAAGGGCAGCATGATGCACTCTCCCTCGAGGGAGCTCGATTTCCTCAGCTCACCATCATCCTCAGGAACACGGCTCTAGCGAGGCCAGCAAAGCATGGAAGTCTGCCTCCTCACCCGATTCTGAGCTGTACTGAGTAAAACTCTCTGCTTTGAAGTCCTTCGAAGACCTCATATCTGAAGTCACCGTATCTCAAGGAGAAAGACGGCTTGCATTCCAACTTCCACTAAAGCACAGTGGTCTGTGTAACACTTCAGGCTTTGCGACATGCACAGGGCTCGTAGAGACCTAGGGCAGTCTACTGTCTAGGCACTTCACTACACGTACAACACCCTGTGCAGAAAAATTGATTCTGGGAAGAGCCAAGCAGGTAGCTAGGTCTCTTTTCACCTCTTAGAATCCACAGCTACTTGTGCAGTGTGTCAGACTGGAAACAGGACCTGATGGGGCTAGCCTTGCTGTCCCATCATGAAAGCTCCTTTTATGCGCCTAGAAGCTAGAAGCTAACTGAAAAACACTGCTGCTGTCGGGCTTATACTCACGACAGGCATGGCTGTGAGAGGGAAAAAGAGGTTTCACGAAGAAACACGTATTCCAGTTTCTGACTCAGAGCTCATCCTGTCCTGTTCTCTAGCTAAAGGGAAACTCAAAGTGAGGCCTAGCTTCGAGGGAGGGCCCTGATATGCCATGAGGCGGAGTAGGCCTGCAGCAGCTTCCCTGAGGCCTTAGCCGCTCTTCTGCTTTAGTTGAACGCTACTAAGCTTTTCAGGACTCGTAGACCCCTCGCGGCAGCACTCGTTTCCGTACAAGGACCCTGAGTACCCCCAGGCTCCTCTGGGCTTGCTGGGCCACACTCAGACCCGTAGGCCATTCAGGGTGGCCCTGCGTAGGTCGAGTGAAGAGTCACACGCTGCCCTCTTCCTTGGGCGAGCTAGATATCCCCAGCTCACCAACGGCTTCATGAACACGGTCCTAGCAAGTCCAGCATACCATGGAAGTCGTCCTAGTTGCCCTAGTCTTAGCAGTCCTGAGAAAAACTCTCTGCTTACAAGTCCTTCTAGGACCTCATACCTGAAGTCACCGTATCTCAAGGAGAAAGGCAGCTTGTACTGCAACTTCCAGTACAGCACAGTTTTGTGTGTGACACTTCAGAATGTTGGGAGAGGCACAGGACCCTAGGAGTCCTAGGGCAGTCTTTCATCTAAGCAGTTCGCTACACGCAGAGCACCTTAGGTAGAAAAGTTGAATAAGGGAAGAGCCAGGGAGGTAGCTAGGTCTCTTTTGACCTGCCAGAAGCCAGAGACACTTACGCTGCGTGTCAACCTGGAGATGGTGCCTGATGGGACTGGCCTTGTTTTCCCACTTTGAAAGCTCCTCTTATGCCCCTTGAAGCTCCCTTAAAAACACTGGTTGTCAGCCTTATACTCACGGCAGGCATGGCTATGAGAGGGAAAGAACGGTTTCACGAAGAAACAGGGTATCCCAGTTTCTCGGTCAGAGCTCATCCTGTCCTGTTCTATAGCTAAAGGGAATCTCAAAGTGAGGCCTAGCTTCCAAGGAGGGCCCTGATATGCCAGGCAGCAGGGTAGGAGTGCGCAGCTTCCATGAGGCCTTAGTCGAACTTCTGCATTAGTGTAACTGTACTAATCTTCTCAGGACTCCAGGTCCATTGCGTCTGAACCCGTTTCCGTACATAGACACTGTGTACCCCCCAGGCTCTCCTGAGTTGGAGATCAACATTCAGACACGTAGACCCTTCGGAGTACCCGTGTCTGTGCCGAGTGAAGGGCAGCATGATGCACGCTCCCTCGGGGGAGCTCGATTTCCTCAGCTCACCAACAGCCTCAGGAACACGGTTGAAGTAGGTGCAGCATGCCATGCAAGTCTGCCTGCTTACAGTAGTCCGAGCTGTCCTGAGGAAAACTCTTTGCTTACAATTCTTTCTCCCAGATCCTAGCTGAAGTCAACCAACCTCTAGGAGAAAGTCGGCTTGTGGTCCAAGTGCAACTAGAGCACACTTTCTGGTGTAACGCCGCAGGCTTGTGGAAGATGCCCAGGAGCCCAGGACACCTAGGGAATTCTTTCATTGAGGCAGTTCGCTACACGCAGAACACCCTGCATAGAAAAGTGGATTCTCCAAGGACCCAGTGAGGAGCTAGGTCTCTTTTGACCTGTTAGAAACCACAGATGCTTCTTCTGCCTGTCAGCCAGGAAATGGCGGCCTTAGGAGACAAGCCTTGCTTTCCCGTCTTGAAAGCTCCATTCATGCGGCCTTGAAGCTACCTGAAAAACACTGTGGTTGTCGGACTTGTCCTCACTCCAGGCATGGCTCTGGAAGAAAATGAGTTTTCTCGAAAAAAAGAGGGTGCTTCCAGGCCCTGGTGGGGAGCATATCCTGCATTGCACTAGAGCGAAGGGGAATCTCAGCGTGCGCCCTACCCTCGACCTAAGGCTCTGATTTGCCCTCCAGAAGGGTAGTGGTGCAGCATTTTCCTTGAGGCCTTAGTCGCAGTTCTGCATTAGTTTAAAGGTACTATTCTTCTCAGGACTCCAGGCCCACTCATGTCAGTACCCATTTCCGTACAAGAACTCTGAGTACCCCAGGACTCCCCTGGGCTTGCTGGGCCACACTCAGACCCGTAGGCCCTTCAGTGTGCCCCTTTTTAGGCCGAGTGAAAGATAACAAACTGCACTCTTTCTTGGGAAAGCCAGATTTCCTCAGCTCACCATCAGCCTCAGGAACACGGCTCTAGCGAGGCCAGCAAACCATGGAAGTCTGCCTCCTCACCCGATTCTGAGCTGTACTGAGTAAAACTCTCTGCTTTGAAGTCCTTCGAGGACCTCATACCTGAAGTTACCCTATCTCAAGGAGAAAGACGGCTTGCATTCCAACTTCCACTAAAGCACATTGGTCTGTGTAACACTTCAGGCTTTGCGACATGCACAGGGCTCGTAGAGACCTAGGGCAGTCTACTGTCTAGGCACTTCACTACACGTACAACACCCTGTGCAGAAAAATTGATTCTGGGAAGAGCCAAGCAGGTAGCTAGGTCTCTTTTGACCTCTTAGAAACCACAGCTACTTGTGCAGTGTGTCAGTCTGGAAACAGGACCTGATGGGGCTAGCCTTGCTGTCCCATCATGAAAGCTCCTTTTATGCGCCTAGAAGCTAGAAGCTAACTGAAAAGCACTGTTGCTGTCGGGCTTATACTCACGACAGGCATGGCTGTGAGAGGGAAAAAGAGGTTTCACGAAGAAACACGTATTCCAGTTTCTGACTCAGAGCTCATCCTGTCCTGTTCTCTAGCTAAAGGGAAACTCAAAGTGAGGCCTAGCTTCGAGGGAGGGCCCTGATATGCCATGCAGCGGAGTAGGCGTGCAGCAGCTTCCCTGAGGCCTTAGCCGCTCTTCTGCTTTAGTTGAACGCTACTAAGCTTTTCAGGACTCGTAGACCCCTCGCGGCAGCACTCGTTTCCGTACAAGGACCCTGAGTACCCCCAGGCTCCCCTGGGCTTGCTGGGCCACACTCAGACCCGTAGGCCATTCAGGGTGGCCCTGCGTAGGTCGAGTGAAGAGTCACACGCTGCCCTCTTCCTTGGGCGAGCTAGATATCCCCAGCTCACCAACGGCTTCATGAACACGGTCCTAGCAAGTCCAGCATACCATGGAAGTCGTCCTAGTTGCCCTAGTTGAGCGGTACTGAGAAAAACTCTCTGCTTATAAGTCCTTCTAGGACCTCATACCTGAAGTCACCGTATCTCAAGGAGAAACGCAGCTTGCACTGCAACTTCCACTACAGCACAGTTTTGTGTGTGACACTTCAGAATGTTGGGAGAGGCACAGGACCCTAGGAGTCCTAGGGCAGTCTTTCATCTAAGCAGTTCGCTACACGCAGAGCACCTTAGGTAGAAAAGTTGAATCAGGGAAGAGCCAGGGAGGTAGCTAGGTCTCTTTTGACCTGCCAGAAGCCAGAGACACTTAGGCTGCGTGTCAACCTAGAGATGGTGCCTGATGGGACTGGCCTTGTTTTCCCACTTTGAAAGCTCCTCTTATGCGCCTTGAAGCTCCCTTAAAAACACTGTGGTTGTCAGCCTTATACTCACGGCAGGCATGGCTGTGAGAGGGAAAGAACGGTTTCACGAAGAAACAGGGTATCCCAGTTTCTCGGTCAGAGCTCATACTGTCCTGTTCTATAGCTAAAGGGAATCTCAAAGTGAGGCCTAGCTTCCAAGGAGGGCCCTGATACGCCAGGCAGCAGGGTAGGAGTGCGCAGCTTCCATGAGGCTTTAGTCGCATTTCTGCCTTAGTGTAACGGTACTAATCTTCTCAGGACTCCTGCTCCATTGCGTCTGAACCCGTTTCCGTACAAAGACACTGAGTTCCCCCCAGGCTCTCCTGAGTTGGAGATCAACATTCAGACACGTAGACCCTTCGGAGTACCCGTGTCTGTGCCGAGTGAAGGGCAGCATGATGCACGCTCCCTCGGGGGAGCTCGATTTCCTCAGCTCACCAACAGCCTCAGGAACACGGTTGAAGTAGGTGCAGCATGCCATGCAAGTCTGCCTGCTTACAGTAGTCCGAGCTGTCCTGAGGAAAACTCTTTGCTTACAATTCCTTCTACCAGCTCCTAGCTGAAGTCAACCAACCTCTAGGAGAAAGTCGGCTTGTGGTCCAAGTGCAACTAGAGCACACTTTCTGGTGTAACGCCGCAGGCTTGTGGAAGATGCCCAGGAGCCCAGGACACCTAGGGAATTCTTTCATTGAGGCAGTTCGCTACACGCAGAACACCCTGCATAGAAAGGTGGATTCTCCAAGGACCCAGTGAGGAGCTAGGTCTCTTTTGACCTGTTAGAAACCACAGATGCTTCTTCTGCGCGTCAGCCTGGAAATGGTGGCCTTAGGAGACAATCCTTGCTTTCCCGTCTTGAAAGCTCCATTCATGCGGCCTTGAAGCTACCTGAAAAACACTGTGGTTGTCGGACTTGTCCTCACTCCAGGCATGGCTCTGGAAGAAAATGAGTTTTCTCGAAAGAAAGAGGGTGCTTCCAAGCCCTGGTGGGGAGCATATCCTGCATTGCACTAGAGCGAAGGGGAATCTCAGCGTGCGCCCTACCCTCGACCTAAGGCTCTGATTTGCCCTCCAGAAGGGTAGTGGTGCAGCATTTTCCTTGAGGCCTTAGTCGCAGTTCTGCATTAGTTTATAGGTACTACTCTTCTCAGGACTCCAGGCCCACTCATGTCAGTACCCATTTCCGTACAAGAACTCTGAGTACCCCAGGACTCCCCTGGGCTTGCTGGGCCACACTCAGACCCGTAGGCCGTTCAGTGTGCCCCTTTTTAGGCCGAGTGAAAGATAACAAACTGCACTCTTTCTTGGGAAAGCCAGATTTCCTCAGCTCACCATCAGCCTCAGGAACACGGCTCTAGCGAGGCCAGCAAACCATGGAAGTCTGCCTCCTCACCCGATTCTGAGCTGTACTGAGTAAAACTCTCTGCTTTGAAGTCCTTCGAGGACCTCATACCTGAAGTTACCCTATCTCAAGGAGAAAGACGGCTTGCATTCCAACTTCCACTAAAGCACAGTAGTCTGTGTAACACTTCAGGCTTTGCGACATGCACAGGGCTCGTAGAGACCTAGGGCAGTCTACTGTCTAGGCACTTCACTACACGTACAACACCCTGTGCAGAAAAATTGATTCTGGGAAGAGCCAAGCAGGTAGCTAGGTCTCTTTTGACCTCTTAGAAACCACAGCTACTTGTGCAGTGTGTCAGTCTGGAAACAGGACCTGATGGGGCTAGCCTTGCTGTCCCATCATGAAAGCTCCTTTTATGCGCCTAGAAGCTAGAAGCTAACTGAAAAACCCTGTTGCTGTCGGGCTTATACTCACGACAGGCATGGCTGTGAGAGGGAAAAAGAGGTTTCACGAAGAAACACGTATTCCAGTTTCTGACTCAGAGCTCATCCTGTCCTGTTCTCTAGCTAAAGGGAAACTCAAAGTGAGGCCTAGCTTCGAGGGAGGGCCCTGATATGCCATGCAGCGGAGTAGGCGTGCAGCAGCTTCCCTGAGGCCTTAGCCGCTCTTCTGCTTTAGTTGAACGCTACTAAGCTTTTCAGGACTCGTAGACCCCTCGCGGCAGCACTCGTTTCCGTACAAGGACCCTGAGTACCCCCAGGCTCCCCTGGGCTTGCTGGGCCACACTCAGACCCGTAGGCCATTCAGGGTGGCCCTGCGTAGGTCGAGTGAAGAGTCACACGCTGCCCTCTTCCTTGGGCGAGCTAGATATCCCCAGCTCACCAACGGCTTCATGAACACGGTCCTAGCAAGTCCAGCATACCATGGAAGTCGTCCTAGTTGCCCTAGTCTGAGCAGTACTGAGAAAAACTCTCTGCTTACAAGTCCTTCTAGGACCTCATACCTGAAGTCACCGTATCTCAAGGAGAAAGGCAGCTTGCACTGCAACTTCCACTACAGCACAGTTTTGTGTGTGACACTTCAGAATGTTGGGAGAGGCACAGGACCCTAGGAGTCCTAGGGCAGTCTTTCATCTAAGCAGTTCGCTACACGCAGAGCACCTTAGGTAGAAGTGTTGAATAAGGGAAGAGCCAGGGAGGTAGCTAGGTCTCTTTTGACCTGCCAGAAGCCAGAGACACTTACGCTGCGTGTCAACCTGGAGATGGTGCCTGATGGGACTGGCCTTGTTTTCCCACTTTGAAAGCTCCTCTTATGCCCCTTGAAGCTCCCTTAAAAACACTGGTTGTCAGCCTTATACTCACGGCAGGCATGGCTATGAGAGGGAAAGAACGGTTTCACGAAGAAACAGGGTATCCCAGTTTCTCGGTCAGAGCTCATCCTGTCCTGTTCTATAGCTAAAGGGAATCTCAAAGTGAGGCCTAGCTTCCAAGGAGGGCCCTGATATGCCAGGCAGCAGGGTAGGAGTGCGCAGCTTCCATGAGGCCTTAGTCGAACTTCTGCATTAGTGTAACTGTACTAATCTTCTCAGGACTCCAGGTCCATTGCGTCTGAACCCGTTTCCGTACATAGACACTGTGTACCCCCCAGGCTCTCCTGAGTTGGAGATCAACATTCAGACACGTAGACCCTTCGGAGTACCCGTGTCTGTGCCGAGTGAAGGGCAGCATGATGCACGCTCCCTCGGGGGCTCTCGATTTCCTCAGCTCACCAACAGCCTCAGGAACACGGTTGAAGTAGGTGCAGCATGCCATGCAAGTCTGCCTGCTTACAGTAGTCCGAGCTGTCCTGAGGAAAACTCTTTGCTTACAATTCTTTCTCCCAGATCCTAGCTGAAGTCAACCAACCTCTAGGAGAAAGTCGGCTTGTGGTCCAAGTGCAACTAGAGCACACTTTCTGGTGTAACGCCGCAGGCTTGTGGAAGATGCCCAGGAGCCCAGGACACCTAGGGAATTCTTTCATTGAGGCAGTTCGCTACACGCAGAACACCCTGCATAGAAAAGTGGATTCTCCAAGGACCCAGTGAGGAGCTAGGTCTCTTTTGACCTGTTAGAAACCACAGATGCTTCTTCTGCCTGTCAGCCAGGAAATGGCGGCCTTAGGAGACAAGCCTTGCTTTCCCGTCTTGAAAGCTCCATTCATGCGGCCTTGAAGCTACCTGAAAAACACTGTGGTTGTCGGACTTGTCCTCACTCCAGGCATGGCTCTGGAAGAAAATGAGTTTTCTCGAAAAAAAGAGGGTGCTTCCAGGCCCTGGTGGGGAGCATATCCTGCATTGCACTAGAGCGAAGGGGAATCTCAGCGTGCGCCCTACCCTCGACCTAAGGCTCTGATTTGCCCTCCAGAAGGGTAGTGGTGCAGCATTTTCCTTGAGGCCTTAGTCGCAGTTCTGCATTAGTTTAAAGGTACTATTCTTCTCAGGACTCCAGGCCCACTCATGTCAGTACCCATTTCCGTACAAGAACTCTGAGTACCCCAGGACTCCCCTGGGCTTGCTGGGCCACACTCAGACCCGTAGGCCCTTCAGTGTGCCCCTTTTTAGGCCGAGTGAAAGATAACAAACTGCACTCTTTCTTGGGAAAGCCAGATTTCCTCAGCTCACCATCAGCCTCAGGAACACGGCTCTAGCGAGGCCAGCAAACCATGGAAGTCTGCCTCCTCACCCGATTCTGAGCTGTACTGAGTAAAACTCTCTGCTTTGAAGTCCTTCGAGGACCTCATACCTGAAGTTACCCTATCTCAAGGAGAAAGACGGCTTGCATTCCAACTTCCACTAAAGCACATTGGTCTGTGTAACACTTCAGGCTTTGCGACATGCACAGGGCTCGTAGAGACCTAGGGCAGTCTACTGTCTAGGCACTTCACTACACGTACAACACCCTGTGCAGAAAAATTGATTCTGGGAAGAGCCAAGCAGGTAGCTAGGTCTCTTTTGACCTCTTAGAAACCACAGCTACTTGTGCAGTGTGTCAGTCTGGAAACAGGACCTGATGGGGCTAGCCTTGCTGTCCCATCATGAAAGCTCCTTTTATGCGCCTAGAAGCTAGAAGCTAACTGAAAAGCACTGTTGCTGTCGGGCTTATACTCACGACAGGCATGGCTGTGAGAGGGAAAAAGAGGTTTCACGAAGAAACACGTATTCCAGTTTCTGACTCAGAGCTCATCCTGTCCTGTTCTCTAGCTAAAGGGAAACTCAAAGTGAGGCCTAGCTTCGAGGGAGGGCCCTGATATGCCATGCAGCGGAGTAGGCGTGCAGCAGCTTCCCTGAGGCCTTAGCCGCTCTTCTGCTTTAGTTGAACGCTAGTAAGCTTTTCAGGACTCGTAGACCCCTCGCGGCAGCACTCGTTTCCGTACAAGGACCCTGAGTACCCCCAGGCTCCCCTGGGCTTGCTGGGCCACACTCAGACCCGTAGGCCATTCAGGGTGGCCCTGCGTAGGTCGAGTGAAGAGTCACACGCTGCCCTCTTCCTTGGGCGAGCTAGATATCCCCAGCTCACCAACGGCTTCATGAACACGGTCCTAGCAAGTCCAGCATACCATGGAAGTCGTCCTAGTTGCCCTAGTTGAGCGGTACTGAGAAAAACTCTCTGCTTATAAGTCCTTCTAGGACCTCATACCTGAAGTCACCGTATCTCAAGGAGAAACGCAGCTTGCACTGCAACTTCCACTACAGCACAGTTTTGTGTGTGACACTTCAGAATGTTGGGAGAGGCACAGGACCCTAGGAGTCCTAGGGCAGTCTTTCATCTAAGCAGTTCGCTACACGCAGAGCACCTTAGGTAGAAAAGTTGAATCAGGGAAGAGCCAGGGAGGTAGCTAGGTCTCTTTTGACCTGCCAGAAGCCAGAGACACTTAGGCTGCGTGTCAACCTAGAGATGGTGCCTGATGGGACTGGCCTTGTTTTCCCACTTTGAAAGCTCCTCTTATGCGCCTTGAAGCTCCCTTAAAAACACTGTGGTTGTCAGCCTTATACTCACGGCAGGCATGGCTGTGAGAGGGAAAGAACGGTTTCACGAAGAAACAGGGTATCCCAGTTTCTCGGTCAGAGCTCATACTGTCCTGTTCTATAGCTAAAGGGAATCTCAAAGTGAGGCCTAGCTTCCAAGGAGGGCCCTGATACGCCAGGCAGCAGGGTAGGAGTGCGCAGCTTCCATGAGGCTTTAGTCGCATTTCTGCCTTAGTGTAACGGTACTAATCTTCTCAGGACTCCTGCTCCATTGCGTCTGAACCCGTTTCCGTACAAAGACACTGAGTTCCCCCCAGGCTCTCCTGAGTTGGAGATCAACATTCAGACACGTAGACCCTTCGGAGTACCCGTGTCTGTGCCGAGTGAAGGGCAGCATGATGCACGCTCCCTCGGGGGAGCTCGATTTCCTCAGCTCACCAACAGCCTCAGGAACACGGTTGAAGTAGGTGCAGCATGCCATGCAAGTCTGCCTGCTTACAGTAGTCCGAGCTGTCCTGAGGAAAACTCTTTGCTTACAATTCCTTCTACCAGCTCCTAGCTGAAGTCAACCAACCTCTAGGAGAAAGTCGGCTTGTGGTCCAAGTGCAACTAGAGCACACTTTCTGGTGTAACGCCGCAGGCTTGTGGAAGATGCCCAGGAGCCCAGGACACCTAGGGAATTCTTTCATTGAGGCAGTTCGCTACACGCAGAACACCCTGCATAGAAAGGTGGATTCTCCAAGGACCCAGTGAGGAGCTAGGTCTCTTTTGACCTGTTAGAAACCACAGATGCTTCTTCTGCGCGTCAGCCTGGAAATGGTGGCCTTAGGAGACAATCCTTGCTTTCCCGTCTTGAAAGCTCCATTCATGCGGCCTTGAAGCTACCTGAAAAACACTGTGGTTGTCGGACTTGTCCTCACTCCAGGCATGGCTCTGGAAGAAAATGAGTTTTCTCGAAAGAAAGAGGGTGCTTCCAAGCCCTGGTGGGGAGCATATCCTGCATTGCACTAGAGCGAAGGGGAATCTCAGCGTGCGCCCTACCCTCGACCTAAGGCTCTGATTTGCCCTCCAGAAGGGTAGTGGTGCAGCATTTTCCTTGAGGCCTTAGTCGCAGTTCTGCATTAGTTTATAGGTACTACTCTTCTCAGGACTCCAGGCCCACTCATGTCAGTACCCATTTCCGTACAAGAACTCTGAGTACCCCAGGACTCCCCTGGGCTTGCTGGGCCACACTCAGACCCGTAGGCCGTTCAGTGTGCCCCTTTTTAGGCCGAGTGAAAGATAACAAACTGCACTCTTTCTTGGGAAAGCCAGATTTCCTCAGCTCACCATCAGCCTCAGGAACACGGCTCTAGCGAGGCCAGCAAACCATGGAAGTCTGCCTCCTCACCCGATTCTGAGCTGTACTGAGTAAAACTCTCTGCTTTGAAGTCCTTCGAGGACCTCATACCTGAAGTTACCCTATCTCAAGGAGAAAGACGGCTTGCATTCCAACTTCCACTAAAGCACAGTAGTCTGTGTAACACTTCAGGCTTTGCGACATGCACAGGGCTCGTAGAGACCTAGGGCAGTCTACTGTCTAGGCACTTCACTACACGTACAACACCCTGTGCAGAAAAATTGATTCTGGGAAGAGCCAAGCAGGTAGCTAGGTCTCTTTTGACCTCTTAGAAACCACAGCTACTTGTGCAGTGTGTCAGTCTGGAAACAGGACCTGATGGGGCTAGCCTTGCTGTCCCATCATGAAAGCTCCTTTTATGCGCCTAGAAGCTAGAAGCTAACTGAAAAACCCTGTTGCTGTCGGGCTTATACTCACGACAGGCATGGCTGTGAGAGGGAAAAAGAGGTTTCACGAAGAAACACGTATTCCAGTTTCTGACTCAGAGCTCATCCTGTCCTGTTCTCTAGCTAAAGGGAAACTCAAAGTGAGGCCTAGCTTCGAGGGAGGGCCCTGATATGCCATGCAGCGGAGTAGGCGTGCAGCAGCTTCCCTGAGGCCTTAGCCGCTCTTCTGCTTTAGTTGAACGCTACTAAGCTTTTCAGGACTCGTAGACCCCTCGCGGCAGCACTCGTTTCCGTACAAGGACCCTGAGTACCCCCAGGCTCCCCTGGGCTTGCTGGGCCACACTCAGACCCGTAGGCCATTCAGGGTGGCCCTGCGTAGGTCGAGTGAAGAGTCACACGCTGCCCTCTTCCTTGGGCGAGCTAGATATCCCCAGCTCACCAACGGCTTCATGAACACGGTCCTAGCAAGTCCAGCATACCATGGAAGTCGTCCTAGTTGCCCTAGTCTGAGCAGTACTGAGAAAAACTCTCTGCTTACAAGTCCTTCTAGGACCTCATACCTGAAGTCACCGTATCTCAAGGAGAAAGGCAGCTTGCACTGCAACTTCCACTACAGCACAGTTTTGTGTGTGACACTTCAGAATGTTGGGAGAGGCACAGGACCCTAGGAGTCCTAGGGCAGTCTTTCATCTAAGCAGTTCGCTACACGCAGAGCACCTTAGGTAGAAGTGTTGAATAAGGGAAGAGCCAGGGAGGTAGCTAGGTCTCTTTTGACCTGCCAGAAGCCAGAGACACTTACGCTGCGTGTCAACCTGGAGATGGTGCCTGATGGGACTGGCCTTGTTTTCCCACTTTGAAAGCTCCTCTTATGCCCCTTGAAGCTCCCTTAAAAACACTGGTTGTCAGCCTTATACTCACGGCAGGCATGGCTATGAGAGGGAAAGAACGGTTTCACGAAGAAACAGGGTATCCCAGTTTCTCGGTCAGAGCTCATCCTGTCCTGTTCTATAGCTAAAGGGAATCTCAAAGTGAGGCCTAGCTTCCAAGGAGGGCCCTGATATGCCAGGCAGCAGGGTAGGAGTGCGCAGCTTCCATGAGGCCTTAGTCGAACTTCTGCATTAGTGTAACGGTACTAATCTTCTCAGGACTCCAGGTCCATTGCGTCTGAACCCGTTTCTGTACATAGACACTGAGTACCCCCCAGGCTCTCCTGAGTTGGAGATCAACATTCAGACACGTAGACCCTTCGGAGTACCCGTGTCTGTGCCGAGTGAAGGGCAGCATGATGCACGCTCCCTCGAGGGAGCTCGATTTCCTCAGCTCACCATCATCCTCAGGAACACGGCTCTAGCGAGGCCAGCAAAGCATGGAAGTCTGCCTCCTCACCCGATTCTGAGCTGTACTGAGTAAAACTCTCTGATTTGAAGTCCTTCGAAGACCTCATATCTGAAGTCACCGTATCTCAAGGAGAAAGACGGCTTGCATTCCAACTTCCACTAAAGCACAGTGGTCTGTGTAACACTTCAGGCTTTGGGACATGCACAGGGCTCGTAGAGACCTAGGGCAGTCTACTGTCTAGGCACTTCACTACACGTACAACACCCTGTGCAGAAAAATTGATTCTGGGAAGAGCCAAGCAGGTAGCTAGGTCTCTTTTGACCTCTTAGAAACCACAGCTACTTGTGCAATGTGTCAGTCTGGAAACAGGACCTGATGGGTCTAGCCTTGCTGTCCCATCATGAAAGCTCCTTTTATGCGCCTAGAAGCTAGAAGCTAACTGAAAAACACTGTTGCTGTCGGGCTTATACTCACGACAGGCATGGCTGTGAGAGGGAAAAAGAGGTTTCACGAAGAAACACGTATTCCAGTTTCTGACTCAGAGCTCATCCTGTCCTGTTCTCTAGCTAAAGGGAAACTCAAAGTGAGGCCTAGCTTCGAGGGAGGGCCCTGATATGCCATGCAGCGGAGTAGGCGTGCAGCAGCTTCCCTGAGGCCTTAGCCGCTCTTCTGCTTTAGTTGAACGCTACTAAGCTTTTCAGGACTCGTAGACCCCTCGCGGCAGCACTCGTTTCCGTACAAGGACCCTGAGTACCCCCAGGCTCCTCTGGGCTTGCTGGGCCACACTCAGACCCGTAGGCCATTCAGGGTGGCCCTGCGTAGGTCGAGTGAAGAGTCACACGCTGCCCTCTTCCTTGGGCGAGCTAGATATCCCCAGCTCACCAACGGCTTCATGAACACGGTCCTAGCAAGTCCAGCATACCATGGAAGTCGTCCTAGTTGCCCTAGTCTGAGCGGTACTGAGAAAAACTCTCTGCTTACAAGTCCTTCTAGGACCTCATACCTGAAGTCACCGTATCTCAAGGAGAAAGGCAGCTTGCACTGCAACTTCCACTACAGCACAGTTTTGTGTGTGACACTTCAGAATGTTGGGAGAGGCACAGGACCCTAGGAGTCCTAGGGCAGTCTTTCATCTAAGCAGTTCGCTACACGCAGAGCACCTTAGGTAGAAAAGTTGAATCAGGGAAGAGCCAGGGAGGTAGCTAGGTCTCTTTTGACCTGCCAGAAGCCAGAGACACTTACGCTGCGTGTCAACCTGGAGATGGTGCCTGATGGGACTGGCCTTGTTTTCCCACTTTGAAAGCTCCTCTTATGCGCCTTGAAGCTCCCTTAAAAACACTGTGGTTGTCAGCCTTATACTCACGGCAGGCATGGCTGTGAGAGGGAAAGAACGGTTTCACGAAGAAACAGGGTATCCCAGTTTCTCGGTCAGAGCTCATCCTGTCCTGTTCTCTAGCTAAAGGGAATCTCAAAGTGAGGCCTAGCTTCGAAGGAGGGCCCTGATACGCCAGGCAGCAGGGTAGGAGTGCGCAGCTTCCATGAGGCCTTAGTCGCACTTCTGCCTTAGTGTAACGGTACTAATCTTCTCAGGACTCCTGCTCCATTGCGTCTGAACCCGTTTCCGTACAAAGACACTGAGTACCCCCCAGGCTCTCCTGAGTTGGAGATCAACATTCAGACACGTAGACCCTTCGGAGTACCCGTGTCTGTGCCGAGTGAAGGGCAGCATGATGCACGCTCCCTCGGGGGAGCTCGATTTCCTCAGCTCACCAACAGCCTCAGGAACACGGTTGTAGTAGGTGCAGCATGGCATGCAAGTCTGCCTGCTTACAGTAGTCCGAGCTGTCCTGAGGAAAACTCTTTGCTTACAATTCCTTCTACCAGCTCCTAGCTGAAGTCAACCAACCTCTAGGAGAAAGTCGGCTTGTGGTCCAAGTGCAACTAGAGCACACTTTCTGGTGTAACGCCAGAGGCTTGTGGAAGATGCCCAGGAGCCCAGGACACCTAGGGAATCCTTTCATTGAGGCAGTTCGCTACACGCAGAACACCCTGCATAGAAAAGTGGATTCTCCAAGGACCCAGTGAGGAGCTAGGTCTCTTTTGACCTGTTAGAAACCACAGATGCTTCTTCTGCGTGTCAGCCAGGAAATGGCGGCCTTAGGAGACAAGCCTTGCTTTCCCGTCTTGAAAGCTCCATTCATGCGGCCTTGAAGCTACCTGAAAAACACTGTGGTTGTCAGACTTGTCCTCACTCCAGGCATGGCTCTGGAAGAAAATGAGTTTCCTCGAAAGAAAGAGGGTGCTTCCAGGCCCTGGTGGGGAGCATATCCTGCATTGCACTAGAGCGAAGGGGAATCTCAGCGTGCGCCCTACCCTCGACCTAAGGCTCTGATTTGCCCTCCAGAAGGGTAGTGGTGCAGCATTTTCCTTGAGGCCTTAGTCGCAGTTCTGCATTAGTTTAAAGGTACTACTCTTCTCAGGACTCCAGGCCCACTCATGTCAGTACCCATTTCCGTACAAGAACTCTGAGTACCCCAGGACTCCCCTGGGCTTGCTGGGCCACACTCAGACCCGTAGGCCCTTCAGTGTGCCCCTTTTTAGGCCGAGTGAAAGATAACAAACTGCACTCTTTCTTGGGAAAGCCAGATTTCCTCAGCTCACCATCAGCCTCAGGAACACGGCTCTAGCGAGGCCAGCAAACCATGGAAGTCTGCCTCCTCACCCGATTCTGAGCTGTACTGAGTAAAACTCTCTGCTTTGAAGTCCTTCGAGGACCTCATACCTGAAGTTACCCTATCTCAAGGAGAAAGACGGCTTGCATTCCAACTTCCACTAAAGCACAGTGGTCTGTGTAACACTTCAGGCTTTGCGACATGCACAGGGCTCGTAGAGACCTAGGGCAGTCTACTGTCTAGGCACTTCACTACACGTACAACACCCTGTGCAGAAAAATTGATTCTGGGAAGAGCCAAGCAGGTAGCTAGGTCTCTTTTGACCTCTTAGAAACCACAGCTACTTGTGCAGTGTGTCAGTCTGGAAACAGGACCTGATGGGGCTAGCCTTGCTGTCCCATCATGAAAGCTCCTTTTATGCGCCTAGAAGCTAGAAGCTAACTGAAAAACACTGTTGCTGTCGGGCTTATACTCACGACAGGCATGGCTGTGAGAGGGAAAAAGAGGTTTCACGAAGAAACACGTATTCCAGTTTCTGACTCAGAGCTCATCCTGTCCTGTTCTCTAGCTAAAGGGAAACTCAAAGTGAGGCCTAGCTTCGAGGGAGGGCCCTGATATGCCATGCAGCGGAGTAGGCGTGCAGCAGCTTCCCTGAGGCCTTAGCCGCTCTTCTGCTTTAGTTGAACGCTAGTAAGCTTTTCAGGACTCGTAGACCCCTCGCGGCAGCACTCGTTTCCGTACAAGGACCCTGAGTACCCCCAGGCTCCCCTGGGCTTGCTGGGCCACACTCAGACCCGTAGGCCATTCAGGGTGGCCCTGCGTAGGTCGAGTGAAGAGTCACACGCTGCCCTCTTCCTTGGGCGAGCTAGATATCCCCAGCTCACCAACGGCTTCATGAACACGGTCCTAGCAAGTCCAGCATACCATGGAAGTCGTCCTAGTTGCCCTAGTCTGAGCAGTACTGAGAAAAACTCTCTGCTTACAAGTCCTTCTAGGACCTCATACCTGAAGTCACCGTATCTCAAGGAGAAAGGCAGCTTGCACTGCAACTTCCACTACAGCACAGTTTTGTGTGTGACACTTCAGAATGTTGGGAGAGGCACAGGACCCTAGGAGTCCTAGGGCAGTCTTTCATCTAAGCAGTTCGCTACACGCAGAGCACCTTAGGTAGAAGTGTTGAATAAGGGAAGAGCCAGGGAGGTAGCTAGGTCTCTTTTGACCTGCCAGAAGCCAGAGACACTTACGCTGCGTGTCAACCTGGAGATGGTGCCTGATGGGACTGGCCTTGTTTTCCCACTTTGAAAGCTCCTCTTATGCCCCTTGAAGCTCCCTTAAAAACACTGGTTGTCAGCCTTATACTCACGGCAGGCATGGCTATGAGAGGGAAAGAACGGTTTCACGAAGAAACAGGGTATCCCAGTTTCTCGGTCAGAGCTCATCCTGTCCTGTTCTATAGCTAAAGGGAATCTCAAAGTGAGGCCTAGCTTCCAAGGAGGGCCCTGATATGCCAGGCAGCAGGGTAGGAGTGCGCAGCTTCCATGAGGCCTTAGTCGAACTTCTGCATTAGTGTAACGGTACTAATCTTCTCAGGACTCCAGGTCCATTGCGTCTGAACCCGTTTCCGTACATAGACACTGAGTACCCCCCAGGCTCTCCTGAGTTGGAGATCAACATTCAGACACGTAGACCCTTCGGAGTACCCGTGTCTGTGCCGAGTGAAGGGCAGCATGATGCACGCTCCCTCGAGGGAGCTCGATTTCCTCAGCTCACCATCATCCTCAGGAACACGGCTCTAGCGAGGCCAGCAAAGCATGGAAGTCTGCCTCCTCACCCGATTCTGAGCTGTACTGAGTAAAACTCTCTGATTTGAAGTCCTTCGAAGACCTCATATCTGAAGTCACCGTATCTCAAGGAGAAAGACGGCTTGCATTCCAACTTCCACTAAAGCACAGTGGTCTGTGTAACACTTCAGGCTTTGGGACATGCACAGGGCTCGTAGAGACCTAGGGCAGTCTACTGTCTAGGCACTTCACTACACGTACAACACCCTGTGCAGAAAAATTGATTCTGGGAAGAGCCAAGCAGGTAGCTAGGTCTCTTTTGACCTCTTAGAAACCACAGCTACTTGTGCAATGTGTCAGTCTGGAAACAGGACCTGATGGGGCTAGCCTTGCTGTCCCATCATGAAAGCTCCTTTTATGCGCCTAGAAGCTAGAAGCTAACTGAAAAACACTGTTGCTCTCGGGCTTATACTCACGACAGGCATGGCTGTGAGAGGGAAAAAGAGGTTTCACGAAGAAACACGTATTCCAGTTTCTGACTCAGAGCTCATCCTGTCCTGTTCTCTAGCTAAAGGGAAACTCAAAGTGAGGCCTAGCTTCGAGGGAGGGCCCTGATATGCCATGCAGCGGAGTAGGCGTGCAGCAGCTTCCCTGAGGCCTTAGCCGCTCTTCTGCTTTAGTTGAACGCTACTAAGCTTTTCAGGACTCGTAGACCCCTCGCGGCAGCACTCGTTTCCGTACAAGGACCCTGAGTACCCCCAGGCTCCTCTGGGCTTGCTGGGCCACACTCAGACCCGTAGGCCATTCAGGGTGGCCCTGCGTAGGTCGAGTGAAGAGTCACACGCTGCCCTCTTCCTTGGGCGAGCTAGATATCCCCAGCTCACCAACGGCTTCATGAACACGGTCCTAGCAAGTCCAGCATACCATGGAAGTCGTCCTAGTTGCCCTAGTCTGAGCGGTACTGAGAAAAACTCTCTGCTTACAAGTCCTTCTAGGACCTCATACCTGAAGTCACCGTATCTCAAGGAGAAAGGCAGCTTGCACTGCAACTTCCACTACAGCACAGTTTTGTGTGTGACACTTCAGAATGTTGGGAGAGGCACAGGACCCTAGGAGTCCTAGGGCAGTCTTTCATCTAAGCAGTTCGCTACACGCAGAGCACCTTAGGTAGAAAAGTTGAATCAGGGAAGAGCCAGGGAGGTAGCTAGGTCTCTTTTGACCTGCCAGAAGCCAGAGACACTTACGCTGCGTGTCAACCTGGAGATGGTGCCTGATGGGACTGGCCTTGTTTTCCCACTTTGAAAGCTCCTCTTATGCGCCTTGAAGCTCCCTTAAAAACACTGTGGTTGTCAGCCTTATACTCACGGCAGGCATGGCTGTGAGAGGGAAAGAACGGTTTCACGAAGAAACAGGGTATCCCAGTTTCTCGGTCAGAGCTCATCCTGTCCTGTTCTCTAGCTAAAGGGAATCTCAAAGTGAGGCCTAGCTTCGAAGGAGGGCCCTGATACGCCAGGCAGCAGGGTAGGAGTGCGCAGCTTCCATGAGGCCTTAGTCGCACTTCTGCCTTAGTGTAACGGTACTAATCTTCTCAGGACTCCTGCTCCATTGCGTCTGAACCCGTTTCCGTACAAAGACACTGAGTACCCCCCAGGCTCTCCTGAGTTGGAGATCAACATTCAGACACGTAGACCCTTCGGAGTACCCGTGTCTGTGCCGAGTGAAGGGCAGCATGATGCACGCTCCCTCGGGGGAGCTCGATTTCCTCAGCTCACCAACAGCCTCAGGAACACGGTTGTAGTAGGTGCAGCATGGCATGCAAGTCTGCCTGCTTACAGTAGTCCGAGCTGTCCTGAGGAAAACTCTTTGCTTACAATTCCTTCTACCAGCTCCTAGCTGAAGTCAACCAACCTCTAGGAGAAAGTCGGCTTGTGGTCCAAGTGCAACTAGAGCACACTTTCTGGTGTAACGCCAGAGGCTTGTGGAAGATGCCCAGGAGCCCAGGACACCTAGGGAATCCTTTCATTGAGGCAGTTCGCTACACGCAGAACACCCTGCATAGAAAAGTGGATTCTCCAAGGACCCAGTGAGGAGCTAGGTCTCTTTTGACCTGTTAGAAACCACAGATGCTTCTTCTGCGTGTCAGCCAGGAAATGGCGGCCTTAGGAGACAAGCCTTGCTTTCCCGTCTTGAAAGCTCCATTCATGCGGCCTTGAAGCTACCTGAAAAACACTGTGGTTGTCAGACTTGTCCTCACTCCAGGCATGGCTCTGGAAGAAAATGAGTTTCCTCGAAAGAAAGAGGGTGCTTCCAGGCCCTGGTGGGGAGCATATCCTGCATTGCACTAGAGCGAAGGGGAATCTCAGCGTGCGCCCTACCCTCGACCTAAGGCTCTGATTTGCCCTCCAGAAGGGTAGTGGTGCAGCATTTTCCTTGAGGCCTTAGTCGCAGTTCTGCATTAGTTTAAAGGTACTACTCTTCTCAGGACTCCAGGCCCACTCATGTCAGTACCCATTTCCGTACAAGAACTCTGAGTACCCCAGGACTCCCCTGGGCTTGCTGGGCCACACTCAGACCCGTAGGCCCTTCAGTGTGCCCCTTTTTAGGCCGAGTGAAAGATAACAAACTGCACTCTTTCTTGGGAAAGCCAGATTTCCTCAGCTCACCATCAGCCTCAGGAACACGGCTCTAGCGAGGCCAGCAAACCATGGAAGTCTGCCTCCTCACCCGATTCTGAGCTGTACTGAGTAAAACTCTCTGCTTTGAAGTCCTTCGAGGACCTCATACCTGAAGTTACCCTATCTCAAGGAGAAAGACGGCTTGCATTCCAACTTCCACTAAAGCACAGTGGTCTGTGTAACACTTCAGGCTTTGCGACATGCACAGGGCTCGTAGAGACCTAGGGCAGTCTACTGTCTAGGCACTTCACTACACGTACAACACCCTGTGCAGAAAAATTGATTCTGGGAAGAGCCAAGCAGGTAGCTAGGTCTCTTTTGACCTCTTAGAAACCACAGCTACTTGTGCAGTGTGTCAGTCTGGAAACAGGACCTGATGGGGCTAGCCTTGCTGTCCCATCATGAAAGCTCCTTTTATGCGCCTAGAAGCTAGAAGCTAACTGAAAAACACTGTTGCTGTCGGGCTTATACTCACGACAGGCATGGCTGTGAGAGGGAAAAAGAGGTTTCACGAAGAAACACGTATTCCAGTTTCTGACTCAGAGCTCATCCTGTCCTGTTCTCTAGCTAAAGGGAAACTCAAAGTGAGGCCTAGCTTCGAGGGAGGGCCCTGATATGCCATGCAGCGGAGTAGGCGTGCAGCAGCTTCCCTGAGGCCTTAGCCGCTCTTCTGCTTTAGTTGAACGCTAGTAAGCTTTTCAGGACTCGTAGACCCCTCGCGGCAGCACTCGTTTCCGTACAAGGACCCTGAGTACCCCCAGGCTCCCCTGGGCTTGCTGGGCCACACTCAGACCCGTAGGCCATTCAGGGTGGCCCTGCGTAGGTCGAGTGAAGAGTCACACGCTGCCCTCTTCCTTGGGCGAGCTAGATATCCCCAGCTCACCAACGGCTTCATGAACACGGTCCTAGCAAGTCCAGCATACCATGGAAGTCGTCCTAGTTGCCCTAGTCTGAGCAGTACTGAGAAAAACTCTCTGCTTACAAGTCCTTCTAGGACCTCATACCTGAAGTCACCGTATCTCAAGGAGAAAGGCAGCTTGCACTGCAACTTCCACTACAGCACAGTTTTGTGTGTGACACTTCAGAATGTTGGGAGAGGCACAGGACCCTAGGAGTCCTAGGGCAGTCTTTCATCTAAGCAGTTCGCTACACGCAGAGCACCTTAGGTAGAAGTGTTGAATAAGGGAAGAGCCAGGGAGGTAGCTAGGTCTCTTTTGACCTGCCAGAAGCCAGAGACACTTACGCTGCGTGTCAACCTGGAGATGGTGCCTGATGGGACTGGCCTTGTTTTCCCACTTTGAAAGCTCCTCTTATGCCCCTTGAAGCTCCCTTAAAAACACTGGTTGTCAGCCTTATACTCACGGCAGGCATGGCTATGAGAGGGAAAGAACGGTTTCACGAAGAAACAGGGTATCCCAGTTTCTCGGTCAGAGCTCATCCTGTCCTGTTCTATAGCTAAAGGGAATCTCAAAGTGAGGCCTAGCTTCCAAGGAGGGCCCTGATATGCCAGGCAGCAGGGTAGGAGTGCGCAGCTTCCATGAGGCCTTAGTCGAACTTCTGCATTAGTGTAACGGTACTAATCTTCTCAGGACTCCAGGTCCATTGCGTCTGAACCCGTTTCCGTACATAGACACTGAGTACCCCCCAGGCTCTCCTGAGTTGGAGATCAACATTCAGACACGTAGACCCTTCGGAGTACCCGTGTCTGTGCCGAGTGAAGGGCAGCATGATGCACGCTCCCTCGAGGGAGCTCGATTTCCTCAGCTCACCATCATCCTCAGGAACACGGCTCTAGCGAGGCCAGCAAAGCATGGAAGTCTGCCTCCTCACCCGATTCTGAGCTGTACTGAGTAAAACTCTCTGATTTGAAGTCCTTCGAAGACCTCATATCTGAAGTCACCGTATCTCAAGGAGAAAGACGGCTTGCATTCCAACTTCCACTAAAGCACAGTGGTCTGTGTAACACTTCAGGCTTTGGGACATGCACAGGGCTCGTAGAGACCTAGGGCAGTCTACTGTCTAGGCACTTCACTACACGTACAACACCCTGTGCAGAAAAATTGATTCTGGGAAGAGCCAAGCAGGTAGCTAGGTCTCTTTTGACCTCTTAGAAACCACAGCTACTTGTGCAATGTGTCAGTCTGGAAACAGGACCTGATGGGGCTAGCCTTGCTGTCCCATCATGAAAGCTCCTTTTATGCGCCTAGAAGCTAGAAGCTAACTGAAAAACACTGTTGCTCTCGGGCTTATACTCACGACAGGCATGGCTGTGAGAGGGAAAAAGAGGTTTCACGAAGAAACACGTATTCCAGTTTCTGACTCAGAGCTCATCCTGTCCTGTTCTCTAGCTAAAGGGAAACTCAAAGTGAGGCCTAGCTTCGAGGGAGGGCCCTGATATGCCATGCAGCGGAGTAGGCGTGCAGCAGCTTCCCTGAGGCCTTAGCCGCTCTTCTGCTTTAGTTGAACGCTACTAAGCTTTTCAGGACTCGTAGACCCCTCGCGGCAGCACTCGTTTCCGTACAAGGACCCTGAGTACCCCCAGGCTCCCCTGGGCTTGCTGGGCCACACTCAGACCCGTAGGCCATTCAGGGTGGCCCTGCGTAGGTCGAGTGAAGAGTCACACGCTGCCCTCTTCCTTGGGCGAGCTAGATATCCCCAGCTCACCAACGGCTTCATGAACACGGTCCTAGCAAGTCCAGCATACCATGGAAGTCGTCCTAGTTGCCCTAGTCTGAGCGGTACTGAGAAAAACTCTCTGCTTACAAGTCCTTCTAGGACCTCATACCTGAAGTCACCGTATCTCAAGGAGAAAGGCAGCTTGCACTGCAACTTCCACTACAGCACAGTTTTGTGTGTGACACTTCAGAATGTTGGGAGAGGCACAGGACCCTAGGAGTCCTAGGGCAGTCTTTCATCTAAGCAGTTCGCAACACGCAGAGCACCTTAGGTAGAAAAGTTGAATCAGGGAAGAGCCAGGGAGGTAGCTAGGTCTCTTTTGACCTGCCAGAAGCCAGAGACACTTACGCTGCGTGTCAACCTGGAGATGGTGCCTGATGGGACTGGCCTTGTTTTCCCACTTTGAAAGCTCCTCTTATGCGCCTTGAAGCTCCCTTAAAAACACTGTGGTTGTCAGCCTTATACTCACGGCAGGCATGGCTGTGAGAGGGAAAGAACGGTTTCACGAAGAAACAGGGTATCCCAGTTTCTCGGTCAGAGCTCATCCTGTCCTGTTCTCTAGCTAAAGGGAATCTCAAAGTGAGGCCTAGCTTCGAAGGAGGGCCCTGATACGCCAGGCAGCAGGGTAGGAGTGCGCAGCTTCCATGAGGCCTTAGTCGCACTTCTGCCTTAGTGTAACGGTACTAATCTTCTCAGGACTCCTGCTCCATTGCGTCTGAACCCGTTTCCGTACAAAGACACTGAGTACCCCCCAGGCTCTCCTGAGTTGGAGATCAACATTCAGACACGTAGACCCTTCGGAGTACCCGTGTCTGTGCCGAGTGAAGGGCAGCATGATGCACGCTCCCTCGGGGGAGCTCGATTTCCTCAGCTCACCAACAGCCTCAGGAACACGGTTGTAGTAGGTGCAGCATGGCATGCAAGTCTGCCTGCTTACAGTAGTCCGAGCTGTCCTGAGGAAAACTCTTTGCTTACAATTCCTTCTACCAGCTCCTAGCTGAAGTCAACCAACCTCTAGGAGAAAGTCGGCTTGTGGTCCAAGTGCAACTAGAGCACACTTTCTGGTGTAACGCCAGAGGCTTGTGGAAGATGCCCAGGAGCCCAGGACACCTAGGGAATCCTTTCATTGAGGCAGTTCGCTACACGCAGAACACCCTGCATAGAAAAGTGGATTCTCCAAGGACCCAGTGAGGAGCTAGGTCTCTTTTGACCTGTTAGAAACCACAGATGCTTCTTCTGCGTGTCAGCCAGGAAATGGCGGCCTTAGGAGACAAGCCTTGCTTTCCCGTCTTGAAAGCTCCATTCATGCGGCCTTGAAGCTACCTGAAAAACACTGTGGTTGTCAGACTTGTCCTCACTCCAGGCATGGCTCTGGAAGAAAATGAGTTTCCTCGAAAGAAAGAGGGTGCTTCCAGGCCCTGGTGGGGAGCATATCCTGCATTGCACTAGAGCGAAGGGGAATCTCAGCGTGCGCCCTACCCTCGACCTAAGGCTCTGATTTGCCCTCCAGAAGGGTAGTGGTGCAGCATTTTCCTTGAGGCCTTAGTCGCAGTTCTGCATTAGTTTAAAGGTACTACTCTTCTCAGGACTCCAGGCCCACTCATGTCAGTACCCATTTCCGTACAAGAACTCTGAGTACCCCAGGACTCCCCTGGGCTTGCTGGGCCACACTCAGACCCGTAGGCCCTTCAGTGTGCCCCTTTTTAGGCCGAGTGAAAGATAACAAACTGCACTCTTTCTTGGGAAAGCCAGATTTCCTCAGCTCACCATCAGCCTCAGGAACACGGCTCTAGCGAGGCCAGCAAACCATGGAAGTCTGCCTCCTCACCCGATTCTGAGCTGTACTGAGTAAAACTCTCTGCTTTGAAGTCCTTCGAGGACCTCATACCTGAAGTTACCCTATCTCAAGGAGAAAGACGGCTTGCATTCCAACTTCCACTAAAGCACAGTGGTCTGTGTAACACTTCAGGCTTTGCGACATGCACAGGGCTCGTAGAGACCTAGGGCAGTCTACTGTCTAGGCACTTCACTACACGTACAACACCCTGTGCAGAAAAATTGATTCTGGGAAGAGCCAAGCAGGTAGCTAGGTCTCTTTTGACCTCTTAGAAACCACAGCTACTTGTGCAGTGTGTCAGTCTGGAAACAGGACCTGATGGGGCTAGCCTTGCTGTCCCATCATGAAAGCTCCTTTTATGCGCCTAGAAGCTAGAAGCTAACTGAAAAACACTGTTGCTGTCGGGCTTATACTCACGACAGGCATGGCTGTGAGAGGGAAAAAGAGGTTTCACGAAGAAACACGTATTCCAGTTTCTGACTCAGAGCTCATCCTGTCCTGTTCTCTAGCTAAAGGGAAACTCAAAGTGAGGCCTAGCTTCGAGGGAGGGCCCTGATATGCCATGCAGCGGAGTAGGCGTGCAGCAGCTTCCCTGAGGCCTTAGCCGCTCTTCTGCTTTAGTTGAACGCTACTAAGCTTTTCAGGACTCGTAGACCCCTCGCGGCAGCACTCGTTTCCGTACAAGGACCCTGAGTACCCCCAGGCTCCCCTGGGCTTGCTGGGCCACACTCAGACCCGTAGGCCATTCAGGGTGGCCCTGCGTAGGTCGAGTGAAGAGTCACACGCTGCCCTCTTCCTTGGGCGAGCTAGATATCCCCAGCTCACCAACGGCTTCATGAACACGGTCCTAGCAAGTCCAGCATACCATGGAAGTCGTCCTAGTTGCCCTAGTCTGAGCGGTACTGAGAAAAACTCTCTGCTTATAAGTCCTTCTAGGACCTCATACCTGAAGTCACCGTATCTCAAGGAGAAAGGCAGCTTGCACTGCAACTTCCACTACAGCACAGTTTTGTGTGTGACACTTCAGAATGTTGGGAGAGGCACAGGACCCTAGGAGTCCTAGGGCAGTCTTTCATCTAAGCAGTTCGCTACACGCAGAGCACCTTAGGTAGAAAAGTTGAATCAGGGAAGAGCCAGGGAGGTAGCTAGGTCTCTTTTGACCTGCCAGAAGCCAGAGACACTTAGGCTGCGTGTCAACCTGGAGATGGTGCCTGATGGGACTGGCCTTGTTTTCCCACTTTGAAAGCTCCTCTTATGCGCCTTGAAGCTCCCTTAAAAACACTGTGGTTGTCAGCCTTATACTCATGGCAGGCATGGCTGTGAGAGGGAAAGAACGGTTTCACGAAGAAACAGGGTATCCCAGTTTCTCGGTCAGAGCTCATACTGTCCTGTTCTATAGCTAAAGGGAATCTCAAAGTGAGGCCTAGCTTCGAAGGAGGGCCCTGATACGCCAGGCAGCAGGGTAGGAGTGCGCAGCTTCCATGAGGCTTTAGTCGCACTTCTGCCTTAGTGTAACGGTACTAATCTTCTCAGGACTCCTGCTCCATTGCGTCTGAACCCGTTTCCGTACAAAGACACTGAGTTCCCCCCAGGCTCTCCTGATTTGGAGATCAACATTCAGACACTTAGACCCTTCGGAGTACCCGTGTCTGTGCCGAGTGAAGGGCAGCATGATGCACGCTCCCTCGGGGGAGCTCGATTTCCTCAGCTCACCAACAGCCTCAGGAACACGGTTGAAGTAGGTGCAGCATGCCATGCAAGTCTGCCTGCTTACAGTAGTCCGAGCTGTCCTGAGGAAAACTCTTTGCTTACAATTCTTTCTACCAGCTCCTAGCTGAAGTCAACCAACCTCTAGGAGAAAGTCGGCTTGTGGTCCAATTGCAACTAGAGCACACTTTCTGGTGTAAAGCCGCAGGCTTGTGGAAGATGCCCAGGAGAACAGGACACCTAGGGAATCCTTTCATTGAGGCAGTTCGCTACACGCAGAACACCCTGCATAGAAAAGTGGATTCTCCAAGGACCCAGTGAGGAGCTAGGTCTCTTTTGACCTGATAGAAACCACAGATGCTTCTTCTGCGTGTCAGCCTGGAAATGGCGGCCTTAGGAGACAAGCCTTTCTTTCCCGTCTTGAAAGCTCCATTCATGCGGCCTTGAAGCTACCTGAAAAACACTGTGGTTGTCGGACTTGTCCTCACTCCAGGCATGGCTCTGGAAGAAAATGAGTTTTCTCGAAAGAAAGAGGGTGCTGCTTCCAGGCCCTGGTGGGGAGCATATCCTGCATTGCACTAGAGCGAAGGGGAATCTCAGCGTGCGCCCTACCCTCGACCTAAGGCTCTGATTTGCCCTCCAGAAGGGTAGTGGTGCAGCATTTTCCTTGAGGCCTTAGTCGCAGTTCTGCATTAGTTTAAAGGTACTACTCTTCTCAGGACTCCAGGCCCACTCATGTCAGTACCCATTTCCGTACAAGAACTCTGAGTACCCCAGGACTCCCCTGGGCTTGCTGGGCCACACTCAGACCCGTAGGCCGTTCAGTGTGCCCCTTTTTAGGCCGAGTGAAAGATAACAAACTGCACTCTTTCTTGGGAACGCCAGATTTCCTCAGCTCACCATCAGCCTCAGGAACACGGCTCTAGCGAGGCCAGCAAACCATGGAAGTCTGCCTCCTCACCCGATTCTGAGCTGTACTGAGTAAAACTCTCTGCTTTGAAGTCCTTCGAAGACCTCATATCTGAAGTCACCATATCTCAAGGAGAAAGACGGCTTGCATTCCAACTTCCACTAAAGCACAGTGGTCTGTGTAACACTTCAGGCTTTGCGACATGCACAGGGCTCGTAGAGACCTAGGGCAGTCTACTGTCTAGGCACTTCACTACACGTACAACACCCTGTGCAGAAAAATTGATTCTGGGAAGAGCCAAGCAGGTAGCTAGGTCTCTTTTGACCTCTTAGAAACCACAGCTACTTGTGCAGTGTGTCAGTCTGGAAACAGGACCTGATGGGGCTAGCCTTGCTGTCCCATCATGAAAGCTCCTTTTATGCGCCTAGAAGCTAGAAGCTAACTGAAAAACCCTGTTGCTGTCGGGCTTATACTCACGACAGGCATGGCTGTGAGAGGGAAAAAGAGGTTTCACGAAGAAACACGTATTCCAGTTTCTGACTCAGAGCTCATCCTGTCCTGTTCTCTAGCTAAAGGGAAACTCAAAGTGAGGCCTAGCTTCGAGGGAGGGCCCTGATATGCCATGCAGCGGAGTAGGCGTGCAGCAGCTTCCCTGAGGCCTTAGCCGCTCTTCTGCTTTACGTGAACGCTAGTAAGCTTTTCAGGACTCGTAGACCCCTCGCGGCAGCACTCGTTTCCGTACAAGGACCCTGAGTACCCCCAGGCTCCCCTGGGCTTGCTGGGCCACACTCACACCCGTAGGCCATTCAGGGTGGCCCTGCGTAGGTCGAGTGAAGAGTCACACGCTGCCCTCTTCCTTGGGCGAGCTAGATATCCCCAGCTCACCAACGGCTTCATGAACACGGTCCTAGCAAGTCCAGCATACCATGGAAGTCGTCCTAGTTGCCCTAGTCTGAGCAGTACTGAGAAAAACTCTCTGCTTACAAGTCCTTCTAGGACCTCATACCTGAAGTCACCGTATCTCAAGGAGAAAGGCAGCTTGCACTGCAACTTCCACTACAGCACAGTTTTGTGTGTGACACTTCAGAATGTTGGGAGAGGCACAGGACCCTAGGAGTCCTAGGGCAGTCTTTCATCTAAGCAGTTCGCTACACGCAGAGCACCTTAGGTAGAAAAGTTGAATAAGGGAAGAGCCAGGGAGGTAGCTAGGTCTCTTTTGACCTGCCAGAAGCCAGAGACACTTACGCTGCGTGTCAACCTGGAGATGGTGCCTGATGGGACTGGCCTTAATTTCCCACTTTGAAAGCTCCTCTTATGCCCCTTGAAGCTCCCTTAAAAACACTGGTTGTCAGCCTTATACTCACGGCAGGCATGGCTATGAGAGGGAAAGAACGGTTTCACGAAGAAACAGGGTATCCCAGTTTCTCGGTCAGAGCTCATCCTGTCCTGTTCTATAGCTAAAGGGAATCTCAAAGTGAGGCCTAGCTTCCAAGGAGGGCCCTGATATGCCAGGCAGCAGGGTAGGAGTGCGCAGCTTCCATGAGGCCTTAGTCGAACTTCTGCATTAGTGTAACGGTACTAATCTTCTCAGGACTCCAGTTCCATTGCGTCTGAACCCGTTTCCGTACATAGACACTGAGTACCCCCCAGGCTCTCCTGAGTTGGAGATCAACATTCAGACACGTAGACCCTTCGGAGTACCCGTGTCTGTGCCGAGTGAAGGGCAGCATGATGCACGCTCCCTCGAGGGAGCTCGATTTCCTCAGCTCACCATCATCCTCAGGAACACGGCTCTAGCGAGGCCAGCAAAGCATGGAAGTCTGCCTCCTCACCCGATTCTGAGCTGTACTGAGTAAAACTCTCTGATTTGAAGTCCTTCGAAGACCTCATATCTGAAGTCACCGTATCTCAAGGAGAAAGACGGCTTGCATTCCAACTTCCACTAAAGCACAGTGGTCTGTGTAACACTTCAGGCTTTGGGACATGCACAGGGCTCGTAGAGACCTAGGGCAGTCTACTGTCTAGGCACTTCACTACACGTACAACACCCTGTGCAGAAAAATTGATTCTGGGAAGAGCCAAGCAGGTAGCTAGGTCTCTTTTGACCTCTTAGAAACCACAGCTACTTGTGCAATGTGTCAGTCTGGAAACAGGACCTGATGGGGCTAGCCTTGCTGTCCCATCATGAAAGCTCCTTTTATGCGCCTAGAAGCTAGAAGCTAACTGAAAAACACTGTTGCTGTCGGGCTTATACTCACGACAGGCATGGCTGTGAGAGGGAAAAAGAGGTTTCACGAAGAAACACGTATTCCAGTTTCTGACTCAGAGCTCATCCTGTCCTGTTCTCTAGCTAAAGGGAAACTCAAAGTGAGGCCTAGCTTCGAGGGAGGGCCCTGATATGCCATGCAGCGGAGTAGGCGTGCAGCAGCTTCCCTGAGGCCTTAGCCGCTCTTCTGCTTTAGTTGAACGCTACTAAGCTTTTCAGGACTCGTAGACCCCTCGCGGCAGCACTCGTTTCCGTACAAGGACCCTGAGTACCCCCAGGCTCCCCTGGGCTTGCTGGGCCACACTCACACCCGTAGGCCATTCAGGGTGGCCCTGCGTAGGTCGAGTGAAGAGTCACACGCTGCCCTCTTCCTTGGGCGAGCTAGATATCCCCAGCTCACCAACGGCTTCATGAACACGGTCCTAGCAAGTCCAGCATACCATGGAAGTCGTCCTAGTTGCCCTAGTCTGAGCAGTACTGAGAAAAACTCTCTGCTTACAAGTCCTTCTAGGACCTCATACCTGAAGTCACCGTATCTCAAGGAGAAAGGCAGCTTGCACTGCAACTTCCACTACAGCACAGTTTCGTGTGTGACACTTCAGAATGTTGGGAGAGGCACAGGACCCTAGGAGTCCTAGGGCAGTCTTTCATCTAAGCAGTTCGCTACACGCAGAGCACCTTAGGTAGAAAAGTTGAATAAGGGAAGAGCCAGGGAGGTAGCTAGGTCTCTATTGACCTGCCAGAAGCCAGAGACACTTACGCTGCGTGTCAACCTGGAGATGGTGCCTGATGGGACTGGCCTTGTTTTCCCACTTTGAAAGCTCCTCTTATGCCCCTTGAAGCTCCCTTAAAAACACTGGTTGTCAGCCTTATACTCACGGCAAGCATGGCTATGAGAGGGAAAGAACGGTTTCACGAAGAAACAGGGTATCCCAGTTTCTCGGTCAGAGCTCATCCTGTCCTGTTCTATAGCTAAAGGGAATCTCAAAGTGAGGCCTAGCTTCCAAGGAGGGCCCTGATATGCCAGGCAGCAGGGTAGGAGTGCGCAGCTTCCATGAGGCCTTAGTCGAACTTCTGCATTAGTGTAACGGTACTAATCTTCTCAGGACTCCAGTTCCATTGCGTCTGAACCCGTTTCCGTACATAGACACTGAGTACCCCCCAGGCTCTCCTGAGTTGGAGATCAACATTCAGACACGTAGACCCTTCGGAGTACCCGTGTCTGTGCCGAGTGAAGGGCAGCATGATGCACGTTCCCTCGAGGGAGCTCGATTTCCTCAGCTCACCATCATCCTCAGGAACACGGCTCTAGCGAGGCCAGCAAACCATGGAAGTCTGCCTCCTCACCCGATTCTGAGCTGTACTGAGTAAAACTCTCTGCTTTGAAGTCCTTCGAAGACCTCATATCTGAAGTCACCGTATCTCAAGGAGAAAGACGGCTTGCATTCCAACTTCCACTAAAGCACAGTGGTCTGTGTAACACTTCAGGCTTTGCGACATGCACAGGGCTCGTAGAGACCTAGGGCAGTCTACTGTCTAGGCACTTCACTACACGTACAACACCCTGTGCAGAAAAATTGATTCTGGGAAGAGCCAAGCAGGTAGCTAGGTCTCTTTTCACCTCTTAGAATCCACAGCTACTTGTGCAGTGTGTCAGACTGGAAACAGGACCTGATGGGGCTAGCCTTGCTGTCCCATCATGAAAGCTCCTTTTATGCGCCTAGAAGCTAGAAGCTAACTGAAAAACACTGCTGCTGTCGGGCTTATACTCACGACAGGCATGGCTGTGAGATGGAAAAAGAGGTTTCACGAAGAAACACGTATTCCAGTTTCTGACTCAGAGCTCATCCTGTCCTGTTCTCTAGCTAAAGGGAAACTCAAAGTGAGGCCTAGCTTCGAGGGAGGGCCCTGATATGCCATGAGGCGAAGTAGGCGTGCAGCAGCTTCCCTGAGGCCTTAGCCGCTCTTCTGCTTTAGTTGAACGCTAGTAAGCTTTTCAGGACTCGTAGACCCCTCGCGGCAGCACTCGTTTCCGTACAAGGACCCTGAGTACCCCCAGGCTCCTCTGGGCTTGCTGGGCCACACTCAGACCCGTAGGCCATTCAGGGTGGCCCTGCGTAGGTCGAGTGAAGAGTCACACGCTGCCCTCTTCCTTGGGCGAGCTAGATATCCCCAGCTCACCAACGGGTTCATGAACACGGTCCTAGCAAGTCCAGCATACCATGGAAGTCGTCCTAGTTGCCCTAGTCTGAGCAGTACTGAGAAAAACTCTCTGCTTACAAGTCCTTCTAGGACCTCATACCTGAAGTCACCGTATCTCAAGGAGAAAGGCAGCTTGTACTGCAACTTCCAGTACAGCACAGTTTTGTGTGTGACACTTCAGAATGTTGGGAGAGGCACAGGACCCTAGGAGTCCTAGGGCAGTCTTTCATCTAAGCAGTTCGCTACACGCAGAGCACCTTAGGTAGAAAAGTTGAATAAGGGAAGAGCCAGGGAGGTAGCTAGGTCTCTTTTGACCTGCCAGAAGCCAGAGACACTTACGCTGCGTGTCAACCTGGAGATGGTGCCTGATGGGACTGGCCTTGTTTTCCCACTTTGAAAGCTCCTCTTATGCCCCTTGAAGCTCCCTTAAAAACACTGGTTGTCAGCCTTATACTCACGGCAGGCATGGCTATGAGAGGGAAAGAACGGTTTCACGAAGAAACAGGGTATCCCAGTTTCTCGGTCAGAGCTCATCCTGTCCTGTTCTATAGCTAAAGGGAATCTCAAAGTGAGGCCTAGCTTCCAAGGAGGGCCCTGATATGCCAGGCAGCAGGGTAGGAGTGCGCAGCTTCCATGAGGCCTTAGTCGAACTTCTGCATTAGTGTAACGGTACTAATCTTCTCAGGACTCCAGGTCCATTGCGTCTGAACCCGTTTCCGTACATAGACACTGAGTACCCCCCAGGCTCTCCTGAGTTGGAGATCAACATTCAGACACGTAGACCCTTCGGAGTACCCGTGTCTGTGCCGAGTGAAGGGCAGCATGATGCACGCTCCCTCGAGGGAGCTCGATTTCCTCAGCTCACCATCATCCTCAGGAACACGGCTCTAGCGAGGCCAGCAAAGCATGGAAGTCTGCCTCCTCACCCGATTCTGAGCTGTACTGAGTAAAACTCTCTGCTTTGAAGTCCTTCGAAGACCTCATATCTGAAGTCACCGTATCTCAAGGAGAAAGACGGCTTGCATTCCAACTTCCACTAAAGCACAGTGGTCTGTGTAACACTTCAGGCTTTGGGACATGCACAGGGCTCGTAGAGACCTAGGGCAGTCTACTGTCTAGGCACTTCACTACACGTACAACACCCTGTGCAGAAAAATTGATTCTGGGAAGAGCCAAGCAGGTAGCTAGGTCTCTTTTGACCTCTTAGAAACCACAGCTACTTGTGCAATGTGTCAGTCTGGAAACAGGACCTGATGGGGCTAGCCTTGCTGTCCCATCATGAAAGCTCCTTTTATGCGCCTAGAAGCTAGAAGCTAACTGAAAAACACTGTTGCTGTCGGGCTTATACTCACGACAGGCATGGCTGTGAGAGGGAAAAAGAGGTTTCACGAAGAAACACGTATTCCAGTTTCTGACTCAGAGCTCATCCTGTCCTGTTCTCTAGCTAAAGGGAAACTCAAAGTGAGGCCTAGCTTCGAGGGAGGGCCCTGATATGCCATGCAGCGGAGTAGGCGTGCAGCAGCTTCCCTGAGGCCTTAGCCGCTCTTCTGCTTTAGTTGAACGCTAGTAAGCTTTTCAGGACTCGTAGACCCCTCGCGGCAGCACTCGTTTCCGTACAAGGACCCTGAGTACCCCCAGGCTCCCCTGGGCTTGCTGGGCCACACTCAGACCCGTAGGCCATTCAGGGTGGCCCTGCGTAGGTCGAGTGAAGCGTCACACGCTGCCCTCTTCCTTGGGCGAGCTAGATATCCCCAGCTCACCAACGGCTTCATGAACACGGTCCTAGCAAGTCCAGCATACCATGGAAGTCGTCCTAGTTGCCCTAGTCTGAGCGGTACTGAGAAAAACTCTCTGCTTACAAGTCCTTCTAGGACCTCATACCTGAAGTCACCGTATCTCAAGGAGAAAGGCAGCTTGCACTGCAACTTCCACTACAGCACAGTTTTGTGTGTGACACTTCAGAATGTTGGGAGAGGCACAGGACCCTAGGAGTCCTAGGGCAGTCTTTCATCTAAGCAGTTCGCTACACGCAGAGCACCTTAGGTAGAAAAGTTGAATCAGGGAAGAGCCAGGGAGGTAGCTAGGTCTCTTTTGACCTGCCAGAAGCCAGAGACACTTACGCTGCGTGTCAACCTGGAGATGGTGCCTGATGGGACTGGCCTTGTTTTCCCACTTTGAAAGCTCCTCTTATGCGCCTTGAAGCTCCCTTAAAAACACTGTGGTTGTCAGCCTTATACTCACGGCAGGCATGGCTGTGAGAGGGAAAGAACGGTTTCACGAAGAAACAGGGTATCCCAGTTTCTCGGTCAGAGCTCATACTGTCCTGTTCTATAGCTAAAGGGAATCTCAAAGTGAGGCCTAGCTTCGAAGGAGGGCCCTGATACGCCAGGCAGCAGGGTAGGAGTGTGCAGCTTCCATGAGGCTTTAGTCGCACTTCTGCCTTAGTGTAACGGTACTAATCTTCTCAGGACTCCTGCTCCATTGCGTCTGAACCCGTTTCCGTACAAAGACACTGAGTTCCCCCCAGGCTCTCCTGATTTGGAGATCAACATTCAGACACTTAGACCCTTCGGAGTACCCGTGTCTGTGCCGAGTGAAGGGCAGCATGATGCACGCTCCCTCGGGGGAGCTCGATTTCCTCAGCTCACCAACAGCCTCAGGAACACGGTTGAAGTAGGTGCAGCATGCCATGCAAGTCTGCCTGCTTACAGTAGTCCGAGCTGTCCTGAGGAAAACTCTTTGCTTACAATTCTTTCTACCAGCTCCTAGCTGAAGTCAACCAACCTCTAGGAGAAAGTCGGCTTGTGGTCCAATTGCAACTAGAGCACACTTTCTGGTGTAAAGCCGCAGGCTTGTGGAAGATGCCCAGGAGCACAGGACACCTAGGGAATCCTTTCATTGAGGCAGTTCGCTACACGCAGAACACCCTGCATAGAAAAGTGGATTCTCCAAGGACCCAGTGAGGAGCTAGGTCTCTTTTGACCTGATAGAAACCACAGATGCTTCTTCTGCGTGTCAGCCTGGAAATGGCGGCCTTAGGAGACAAGCCTTTCTTTCCCGTCTTGAAAGCTCCATTCATGCGGCCTTGAAGCTACCTGAAAAACACTGTGGTTGTCGGACTTGTCCTCACTCCAGGCATGGCTCTGGAAGAAAATGAGTTTTCTCGAAAGAAAGAGGGTGCTGCTTCCAGGCCCTGGTGGGGAGCATATCCTGCATTGCACTAGAGCGAAGGGGAATCTCAGCGTGCGCCCTACCCTCGACCTAAGGCTCTGATTTGCCCTCCAGAAGGGTAGTGGTGCAGCATTTTCCTTGAGGCCTTAGTCGCAGTTCTGCATTAGTTTAAAGGTACTACTCTTCTCAGGACTCCAGGCCCACTCATGTCAGTACCCATTTCCGTACAAGAACTCTGAGTACCCCAGGACTCCCCTGGGCTTGCTGGGCCACACTCAGACCCGTAGGCCGTTCAGTGTGCCCCTTTTTAGGCCGAGTGAAAGATAACAAACTGCACTCTTTCTTGGGAACGCCAGATTTCCTCAGCTCACCATCAGCCTCAGGAACACGGCTCTAGCGAGGCCAGCAAACCATGGAAGTCTGCCTCCTCACCCGATTCTGAGCTGTACTGAGTAAAACTCTCTGCTTTGAAGTCCTTCGAAGACCTCATATCTGAAGTCACCATATCTCAAGGAGAAAGACGGCTTGCATTCCAACTTCCACTAAAGCACAGTGGTCTGTGTAACACTTCAGGCTTTGCGACATGCACAGGGCTCGTAGAGACCTAGGGCAGTCTACTGTCTAGGCACTTCACTACACGTACAACACCCTGTGCAGAAAAATTGATTCTGGGAAGAGCCAAGCAGGTAGCTAGGTCTCTTTTGACCTCTTAGAAACCACAGCTACTTGTGCAGTGTGTCAGTCTGGAAACAGGACCTGATGGGGCTAGCCTTGCTGTCCCATCATGAAAGCTCCTTTTATGCGCCTAGAAGCTAGAAGCTAACTGAAAAACCCTGTTGCTGTCGGGCTTATACTCACGACAGGCATGGCTGTGAGAGGGAAAAAGAGGTTTCACGAAGAAACACGTATTCCAGTTTCTGACTCAGAGCTCATCCTGTCCTGTTCTCTAGCTAAAGGGAAACTCAAAGTGAGGCCTAGCTTCGAGGGAGGGCCCTGATATGCCATGCAGCGGAGTAGGCGTGCAGCAGCTTCCCTGAGGCCTTAGCCGCTCTTCTGCTTTACGTGAACGCTAGTAAGCTTTTCAGGACTCGTAGACCCCTCGCGGCAGCACTCGTTTCCGTACAAGGACCCTGAGTACCCCCAGGCTCCCCTGGGCTTGCTGGGCCACACTCAGACCCGTAGGCCATTCAGGGTGGCCCTGCGTAGGTCGAGTGAAGAGTCACACGCTGCCCTCTTCCTTGGGCGAGCTAGATATCCCCAGCTCACCAACGGCTTCATGAACACGGTCCTAGCAAGTCCAGCATACCATGGAAGTCGTCCTAGTTGCCCTAGTCTGAGCAGTACTGAGAAAAACTCTCTGCTTACAAGTCCTTCTAGGACCTCATACCTGAAGTCACCGTATCTCAAGGAGAAAGGCAGCTTGCACTGCAACTTCCACTACAGCACAGTTTTGTGTGTGACACTTCAGAATGTTGGGAGAGGCACAGGACCCTAGGAGTCCTAGGGCAGTCTTTCATCTAAGCAGTTCGCTACACGCAGAGCACCTTAGGTAGAAAAGTTGAATAAGGGAAGAGCCAGGGAGGTAGCTAGGTCTCTTTTGACCTGCCAGAAGCCAGAGACACTTACGCTGCGTGTCAACCTGGAGATGGTGCCTGATGGGACTGGCCTTAATTTCCCACTTTGAAAGCTCCTCTTATGCCCCTTGAAGCTCCCTTAAAAACACTGGTTGTCAGCCTTATACTCACGGCAGGCATGGCTATGAGAGGGAAAGAACGGTTTCACGAAGAAACAGGGTATCCCAGTTTCTCGGTCAGAGCTCATCCTGTCCTGTTCTATAGCTAAAGGGAATCTCAAAGTGAGGCCTAGCTTCCAAGGAGGGCCCTGATATGCCAGGCAGCAGGGTAGGAGTGCGCAGCTTCCATGAGGCCTTAGTCGAACTTCTGCATTAGTGTAACGGTACTAATCTTCTCAGGACTCCAGTTCCATTGCGTCTGAACCCGTTTCCGTACATAGACACTGAGTACCCCCCAGGCTCTCCTGAGTTGGAGATCAACATTCAGACACGTAGACCCTTCGGAGTACCCGTGTCTGTGCCGAGTGAAGGGCAGCATGATGCACGCTCCCTCGAGGGAGCTCGATTTCCTCAGCTCACCATCATCCTCAGGAACACGGCTCTAGCGAGGCCAGCAAAGCATGGAAGTCTGCCTCCTCACCCGATTCTGAGCTGTACTGAGTAAAACTCTCTGCTTTGAAGTCCTTCGAAGACCTCATATCTGAAGTCACCGTATCTCAAGGAGAAAGACGGCTTGCATTCCAACTTCCACTAAAGCACAGTGGTCTGTGTAACACTTCAGGCTTTGGGACATGCACAGGGCTCGTAGAGACCTAGGGCAGTCTACTGTCTAGGCACTTCACTACACGTACAACACCCTGTGCAGAAAAATTGATTCTGGGAAGAGCCAAGCAGGTAGCTAGGTCTCTTTTGACCTCTTAGAAACCACAGCTACTTGTGCAATGTGTCAGTCTGGAAACAGGACCTGATGGGGCTAGCCTTGCTGTCCCATCATGAAAGCTCCTTTTATGCGCCTAGAAGCTAGAAGCTAACTGAAAAACACTGTTGCTGTCGGGCTTATACTCACGACAGGCATGGCTGTGAGAGGGAAAAAGAGGTTTCACGAAGAAACACGTATTCCAGTTTCTGACTCAGAGCTCATCCTGTCCTGTTCTCTAGCTAAAGGGAAACTCAAAGTGAGGCCTAGCTTCGAGGGAGGGCCCTGATATGCCATGCAGCGGAGTAGGCGTGCAGCAGCTTCCCTGAGGCCTTAGCCGCTCTTCTGCTTTAGTTGAACGCTACTAAGCTTTTCAGGACTCGTAGACCCCTCGCGGCAGCACTCGTTTCCGTACAAGGACCCTGAGTACCCCCAGGCTCCCCTGGGCTTGCTGGGCCACACTCACACCCGTAGGCCATTCAGGGTGGCCCTGCGTAGGTCGAGTGAAGAGTCACACGCTGCCCTCTTCCTTGGGCGAGCTAGATATCCCCAGCTCACCAACGGCTTCATGAACACGGTCCTAGCAAGTCCAGCATACCATGGAAGTCGTCCTAGTTGCCCTAGTCTGAGCAGTACTGAGAAAAACTCTCTGCTTACAAGTCCTTCTAGGACCTCATACCTGAAGTCACCGTATCTCAAGGAGAAAGGCAGCTTGCACTGCAACTTCCACTACAGCACAGTTTCGTGTGTGACACTTCAGAATGTTGGGAGAGGCACAGGACCCTAGGAGTCCTAGGGCAGTCTTTCATCTAAGCAGTTCGCTACACGCAGAGCACCTTAGGTAGAAAAGTTGAATAAGGGAAGAGCCAGGGAGGTAGCTAGGTCTCTATTGACCTGCCAGAAGCCAGAGACACTTACGCTGCGTGTCAACCTGGAGATGGTGCCTGATGGGACTGGCCTTGTTTTCCCACTTTGAAAGCTCCTCTTATGCCCCTTGAAGCTCCCTTAAAAACACTGGTTGTCAGCCTTATACTCACGGCAAGCATGGCTATGAGAGGGAAAGAACGGTTTCACGAAGAAACAGGGTATCCCAGTTTCTCGGTCAGAGCTCATCCTGTCCTGTTCTATAGCTAAAGGGAATCTCAAAGTGAGGCCTAGCTTCCAAGGAGGGCCCTGATATGCCAGGCAGCAGGGTAGGAGTGCGCAGCTTCCATGAGGCCTTAGTCGAACTTCTGCATTAGTGTAACGGTACTAATCTTCTCAGGACTCCAGTTCCATTGCGTCTGAACCCGTTTCCGTACATAGACACTGAGTACCCCCCAGGCTCTCCTGAGTTGGAGATCAACATTCAGACACGTAGACCCTTCGGAGTACCCGTGTCTGTGCCGAGTGAAGGGCAGCATGATGCACGTTCCCTCGAGGGAGCTCGATTTCCTCAGCTCACCATCATCCTCAGGAACACGGCTCTAGCGAGGCCAGCAAACCATGGAAGTCTGCCTCCTCACCCGATTCTGAGCTGTACTGAGTAAAACTCTCTGCTTTGAAGTCCTTCGAAGACCTCATATCTGAAGTCACCGTATCTCAAGGAGAAAGACGGCTTGCATTCCAACTTCCACTAAAGCACAGTGGTCTGTGTAACACTTCAGGCTTTGCGACATGCACAGGGCTCGTAGAGACCTAGGGCAGTCTACTGTCTAGGCACTTCACTACACGTACAACACCCTGTGCAGAAAAATTGATTCTGGGAAGAGCCAAGCAGGTAGCTAGGTCTCTTTTCACCTCTTAGAATCCACAGCTACTTGTGCAGTGTGTCAGACTGGAAACAGGACCTGATGGGGCTAGCCTTGCTGTCCCATCATGAAAGCTCCTTTTATGCGCCTAGAAGCTAGAAGCTAACTGAAAAACACTGCTGCTGTCGGGCTTATACTCACGACAGGCATGGCTGTCAGATGGAAAAAGAGGTTTCACGAAGAAACACGTATTCCAGTTTCTGACTCAGAGCTCATCCTGTCCTGTTCTCTAGCTAAAGGGAAACTCAAAGTGAGGCCTAGCTTCGAGGGAGGGCCCTGATATGCCATGAGGCGAAGTAGGCGTGCAGCAGCTTCCCTGAGGCCTTAGCCGCTCTTCTGCTTTAGTTGAACGCTAGTAAGCTTTTCAGGACTCGTAGACCCCTCGCGGCAGCACTCGTTTCCGTACAAGGACCCTGAGTACCCCCAGGCTCCTCTGGGCTTGCTGGGCCACACTCAGACCCGTAGGCCATTCAGGGTGGCCCTGCGTAGGTCGAGTGAAGAGTCACACGCTGCCCTCTTCCTTGGGCGAGCTAGATATCCCCAGCTCACCAACGGGTTCATGAACACGGTCCTAGCAAGTCCAGCATACCATGGAAGTCGTCCTAGTTGCCCTAGTCTGAGCAGTACTGAGAAAAACTCTCTGCTTACAAGTCCTTCTAGGACCTCATACCTGAAGTCACCGTATCTCAAGGAGAAAGGCAGCTTGTACTGCAACTTCCAGTACAGCACAGTTTTGTGTGTGACACTTCAGAATGTTGGGAGAGGCACAGGACCCTAGGAGTCCTAGGGCAGTCTTTCATCTAAGCAGTTCGCTACACGCAGAGCACCTTAGGTAGAAAAGTTGAATAAGGGAAGAGCCAGGGAGGTAGCTAGGTCTCTTTTGACCTGCCAGAAGCCAGAGACACTTACGCTGCGTGTCAACCTGGAGATGGTGCCTGATGGGACTGGCCTTGTTTTCCCACTTTGAAAGCTCCTCTTATGCCCCTTGAAGCTCCCTTAAAAACACTGGTTGTCAGCCTTATACTCACGGCAGGCATGGCTATGAGAGGGAAAGAACGGTTTCACGAAGAAACAGGGTATCCCAGTTTCTCGGTCAGAGCTCATCCTGTCCTGTTCTATAGCTAAAGGGAATCTCAAAGTGAGGCCTAGCTTCCAAGGAGGGCCCTGATATGCCAGGCAGCAGGGTAGGAGTGCGCAGCTTCCATGAGGCCTTAGTCGAACTTCTGCATTAGTGTAACGGTACTAATCTTCTCAGGACTCCAGGTCCATTGCGTCTGAACCCGTTTCCGTACATAGACACTGAGTACCCCCCAGGCTCTCCTGAGTTGGAGATCAACATTCAGACACGTAGACCCTTCGGAGTACCCGTGTCTGTGCCGAGTGAAGGGCAGCATGATGCACGCTCCCTCGAGGGAGCTCGATTTCCTCAGCTCACCATCATCCTCAGGAACACGGCTCTAGCGAGGCCAGCAAAGCATGGAAGTCTGCCTCCTCACCCGATTCTGAGCTGTACTGAGTAAAACTCTCTGCTTTGAAGTCCTTCGAAGACCTCATATCTGAAGTCACCGTATCTCAAGGAGAAAGACGGCTTGCATTCCAACTTCCACTAAAGCACAGTGGTCTGTGTAACACTTCAGGCTTTGGGACATGCACAGGGCTCGTAGAGACCTAGGGCAGTCTACTGTCTAGGCACTTCACTACACGTACAACACCCTGTGCAGAAAAATTGATTCTGGGAAGAGCCAAGCAGGTAGCTAGGTCTCTTTTGACCTCTTAGAAACCACAGCTACTTGTGCAATGTGTCAGTCTGGAAACAGGACCTGATGGGGCTAGCCTTGCTGTCCCATCATGAAAGCTCCTTTTATGCGCCTAGAAGCTAGAAGCTAACTGAAAAACACTGTTGCTGTCGGGCTTATACTCACGACAGGCATGGCTGTGAGAGGGAAAAAGAGGTTTCACGAAGAAACACGTATTCCAGTTTCTGACTCAGAGCTCATCCTGTCCTGTTCTCTAGCTAAAGGGAAACTCAAAGTGAGGCCTAGCTTCGAGGGAGGGCCCTGATATGCCATGCAGCGGAGTAGGCGTGCAGCAGCTTCCCTGAGGCCTTAGCCGCTCTTCTGCTTTAGTTGAACGCTAGTAAGCTTTTCAGGACTCGTAGACCCCTCGCGGCAGCACTCGTTTCCGTACAAGGACCCTGAGTACCCCCAGGCTCCCCTGGGCTTGCTGGGCCACACTCAGACCCGTAGGCCATTCAGGGTGGCCCTGCGTAGGTCGAGTGAAGCGTCACACGCTGCCCTCTTCCTTGGGCGAGCTAGATATCCCCAGCTCACCAACGGCTTCATGAACACGGTCCTAGCAAGTCCAGCATACCATGGAAGTCGTCCTAGTTGCCCTAGTCTGAGCGGTACTGAGAAAAACTCTCTGCTTACAAGTCCTTCTAGGACCTCATACCTGAAGTCACCGTATCTCAAGGAGAAAGGCAGCTTGCACTGCAACTTCCACTACAGCACAGTTTTGTGTGTGACACTTCAGAATGTTGGGAGAGGCACAGGACCCTAGGAGTCCTAGGGCAGTCTTTCATCTAAGCAGTTCGCTACACGCAGAGCACCTTAGGTAGAAAAGTTGAATCAGGGAAGAGCCAGGGAGGTAGCTAGGTCTCTTTTGACCTGCCAGAAGCCAGAGACACTTACGCTGCGTGTCAACCTGGAGATGGTGCCTGATGGGACTGGCCTTGTTTTCCCACTTTGAAAGCTCCTCTTATGCGCCTTGAAGCTCCCTTAAAAACACTGTGGTTGTCAGCCTTATACTCACGGCAGGCATGGCTGTGAGAGGGAAAGAACGGTTTCACGAAGAAACAGGGTATCCCAGTTTCTCGGTCAGAGCTCATCCTGTCCTGTTCTCTAGCTAAAGGGAATCTCAAAGTGAGGCCTAGCTTCGAAGGAGGGCCCTGATACGCCAGGCAGCAGGGTAGGAGTGCGCAGCTTCCATGAGGCCTTAGTCGCACTTCTGCCTTAGTGTAACGGTACTAATCTTCTCAGGACTCCTGCTCCATTGCGTCTGAACCCGTTTCCGTACAAAGACACTGAGTACCCCCCAGGCTCTCCTGAGTTGGAGATCAACATTCAGACACGTAGACCCTTCGGAGTACCCGTGTCTGTGCCGAGTGAAGGGCAGCATGATGCACGCTCCCTCGGGGGAGCTCGATTTCCTCAGCTCACCAACAGCCTCAGGAACACGGTTGTAGTAGGTGCAGCATGGCATGCAAGTCTGCCTGCTTACAGTAGTCCGAGCTGTCCTGAGGAAAACTCTTTGCTTACAATTCCTTCTACCAGCTCCTAGCTGAAGTCAACCAACCTCTAGGAGAAAGTCGGCTTGTGGTCCAAGTGCAACTAGAGCACACTTTCTGGTGTAACGCCAGAGGCTTGTGGAAGATGCCCAGGAGCCCAGGACACCTAGGGAATCCTTTCATTGAGGCAGTTCGCTACACGCAGAACACCCTGCATAGAAAAGTGGATTCTCCAAGGACCCAGTGAGGAGCTAGGTCTCTTTTGACCTGTTAGAAACCACAGATGCTTCTTCTGCGTGTCAGCCAGGAAATGGCGGTCTTAGGAGAGAAGCCTTGCTTTCCCGTCTTGAAAGCTCCATTCATGCGGCCTTGAAGCTACCTGAAAAACACTGTGGTTGTCGCACTTGTCCTCACTCCAGGCATGGCTCTGGAAGAAAATGAGTTTTCTCGAAAGAAAGAGGGTGCTTCCAGGCCCTGGTGGGGAGCATATCCTGCATTGCACTAGAGCGAAGGGGAATCTCAGCGTGCGCCCTACCCTCGACCTAAGGCTCTGATTTGCCCTCCAGAAGGGTAGTGGTGCAGCATTTTCCTTGAGGCCTTAGTCGCAGTTCTGCATTAGTTTAAAGGTACTACTCTTCTCAGGACTCCAGGCCCACTCATGTCAGTACCCATTTCCGTACAAGAACTCTGAGTACCCCAGGACTCCCCTGGGCTTGCTGGGCCACACTCAGACCCGTAGGCCCTTCAGTGTGCCCCTTTTTAGGCCGAGTGAAAGATAACAAACTGCACTCTTTCTTGGGAAAGCCAGATTTCCTCAGCTCACCATCAGCCTCAGGAACACGGCTCTAGCGAGGCCAGCAAACCATGGAAGTCTGCCTCCTCACCCGATTCTGAGCTGTACTGAGTAAAACTCTCTGCTTTGAAGTCCTTCGAGGACCTCATACCTGAAGTTACCCTATCTCAAGGAGAAAGACGGCTTGCATTCCAACTTCCACTAAAGCACAGTGGTCTGTGTAACACTTCAGGCTTTGCGACATGCACAGGGCTCGTAGAGACCTAGGGCAGTCTACTGTCTAGGCACTTCACTACACGTACAACACCCTGTGCAGAAAAATTGATTCTGGGAAGAGCCAAGCAGGTAGCTAGGTCTCTTTTGACCTCTTAGAAACCACAGCTACTTGTGCAGTGTGTCAGTCTGGAAACAGGACCTGATGGGGCTAGCCTTGCTGTCCCATCATGAAAGCTCCTTTTATAAGCGCCTAGAAGCTAGAAGCTAACTGAAAAACACTGTTGCTGTCGGGCTTATACTCACGACAGGCATGGCTGTGAGAGGGAAAAAGAGGTTTCACGAAGAAACACGTATTCCAGTTTCTGACTCAGGGCTCATCCTGTCCTGTTCTCTAGCTAAAGGGAAACTCAAAGTGAGGCCTAGCTTCGAGGGAGGGCCCTGATATGCCATGCAGCGGAGTAGGCGTGCAGCAGCTTCCCTGAGGCCTTAGCCGCTCTTCTGCTTTAGTTGAACGCTACTAAGCTTTTCAGGACTCGTAGACCCCTCGCGGCAGCACTCGTTTCCGTACAAGGACCCTGAGTACCCCCAGGCTCCCCTGGGCTTGCTGGGCCACACTCAGACCCGTAGGCCATTCAGGGTGGCCCTGCGTAGGTCGAGTGAAGAGTCACACGCTGCCCTCTTCCTTGGGCGAGCTAGATATCCCCAGCTCACCAACGGCTTCATGAACACGGTCCTAGCAAGTCCAGCATACCATGGAAGTCGTCCTAGTTGCCCTAGTCTGAGCGGTACTGAGAAAAACTCTCTGCTTACAAGTCCTTCTAGGACCTCATACCTGAAGTCACCGTATCTCAAGGAGAAAGGCAGCTTGCACTGCAACTTCCACTACAGCACAGTTTTGTGTGTGACACTTCAGAATGTTGGGAGAGGCACAGGACCCTAGGAGTCCTAGGGCAGTCTTTCATCTAAGCAGTTCGCTACACGCAGAGCACCTTAGGTAGAAAAGTTGAATCAGGGAAGAGCCAGGGAGGTAGCTAGGTCTCTTTTGACCTGCCAGAAGCCAGAGACACTTAGGCTGCGTGTCAACCTGGAGATGGTGCCTGATGGGACTGGCCTTGTTTTCCCACTTTGAAAGCTCCTCTTATGCGCCTTGAAGCTCCCTTAAAAACACTGTGGTTGTCAGCCTTATACTCACGGCAGGCATGGCTGTGAGAGGGAAAGAACGGTTTCACGAAGAAACAGGGTATCCCAGTTTCTCGGTCAGAGCTCATACTGTCCTGTTCTATAGCTAAAGGGAATCTCAAAGTGAGGCCTAGCTTCGAAGGAGGGCCCTGATACGCCAGGCAGCAGGGTAGGAGTGCGCAGCTTCCATGAGGCTTTAGTCGCACTTCTGCCTTAGTGTAACGGTACTAATCTTCTCAGGACTCCTGCTCCATTGCGTCTGAACCCGTTTCCGTACAAAGACACTGAGTTCCCCCCAGGCTCTCCTGATTTGGAGATCAACATTCAGACACTTAGACCCTTCGGAGTACCCGTGTCTGTGCCGAGTGAAGGGCAGCATGATGCACGCTCCCTCGGGGGAGCTCGATTTCCTCAGCTCACCAACAGCCTCAGGAACACGGTTGAAGTAGGTGCAGCATGCCATGCAAGTCTGCCTGCTTACAGTAGTCCGAGCTGTCCTGAGGAAAACTCTTTGCTTACAATTCTTTCTCCCAGATCCTAGCTGAAGTCAACCAACCTCTAGGAGAAAGTCGGCTTGTGGTCCAAGTGCAACTAGAGCACACTTTCTGGTGTAACGCCGCAGGCTTGTGGAAGATGCCCAGGAGCACAGGACACCTAGGGAATTCTTTCATTGAGGCAGTTCGGTACACGCAGAACACCCTGCATAGAAAAGTGGATTCTCCAAGGACCCAGTGAGGAGCTAGGTCTCTTTTGACCTGTTAGAAACCACAGATGCTTCTTCTGCCTGTCAGCCAGGAAATGGCGGCCTTAGGAGACAAGCCTTGCTTTCCCGTCTTGAAAGCTCCATTCATGCGGCCTTGAAGCTACCTGAAAAACACTGTGGTTGTCGGACTTGTCCTCACTCCAGGCATGGCTCTGGAAGAAAATGAGTTTTCTCGAAAGAAAGAGGGTGCTGCTTCCAGGCCCTGGTGGGGAGCATATCCTGCATTGCACTAGAGCGAAGGGGAATCTCAGCGTGCGCCCTACCCTCGACCTAAGGCTCTGATTTGCCCTCCAGAAGGGTAGTGGTGCAGCATTTTCCTTGAGGCCTTAGTCGCAGTTCTGCATTAGTTTAAAGGTACTACTCTTCTCAGGACTCCAGGCCCACTCATGTCAGTACCCATTTCCGTACAAGAACTCTGAGTACCCCAGGACTCCCCTGGGCTTGCTGGGCCACACTCAGACCCGTAGGCCCTTCAGTGTGCCCCTTTTTAGGCCGAGTGAAAGATAACAAACTGCACTCTTTCTTGGGAACGCCAGATTTCCTCAGCTCACCATCAGCCTCAGGAACACGGCTCTAGCGAGGCCAGGAAACCATGGAAGTCTGCCTCCTCACCCGATTCTGAGCTGTACTGAGTAAAACTCTCTGCTTTGAAGTCCTTCTAGGACCTCATACCTGAAGTCACCGTATCTCAAGGAGAAAGGCAGCTTGCACTGCAACTTCCACTACAGCACAGTTTTGTGTGTGACACTTCAGAATGTTGGGAGAGGCACAGGACCCTAGGAGTCCTAGGGCAGTCTTTCATCTAAGCAGTTCGCTACACGCAGAGCACCTTAGGTAGAAAAGTTGAATCAGGGAAGAGCCAGGGAGGTAGCTAGGTCTCTTTTGACCTGCCAGAAGCCAGAGACACTTAGGCTGCGTGTCAACCTGGAGATGGTGCCTGATGGGACTGGCCTTGTTTTCCCACTTTGAAAGCTCCTCTTATGCGCCTTGAAGCTCCCTTAAAAACACTGTGGTTGTCAGCCTTATACTCACGGCAGGCATGGCTGTGAGAGGGAAAGAACGGTTTCACGAAGAAACAGGGTATCCCAGTTTCTCGGTCAGAGCTCATACTGTCCTGTTCTATAGCTAAAGGGAATCTCAAAGTGAGGCCTAGCTTCGAAGGAGGGCCCTGATACGCCAGGCAGCAGGGTAGGAGTGCGCAGCTTCCATGAGGCTTTAGTCGCACTTCTGCCTTAGTGTAACGGTACTAATCTTCTCAGGACTCCTGCTCCATTGCGTCTGAACCCGTTTCCGTACAAAGACACTGAGTTCCCCCCAGGCTCTCCTGATTTGGAGATCAACATTCAGACACTTAGACCCTTCGGAGTACCCGTGTCTGTGCCGAGTGAAGGGCAGCATGATGCACGCTCCCTCGGGGGAGCTCGATTTCCTCAGCTCACCAACAGCCTCAGGAACACGGTTGAAGTAGGTGCAGCATGCCATGCAAGTCTGCCTGCTTACAGTAGTCCGAGCTGTCCTGAGGAAAACTCTTTGCTTACAATTCTTTCTACCAGCTCCTAGCTGAAGTCAACCAACCTCTAGGAGAAAGTCGGCTTGTGGTCCAAGTGCAACTAGAGCACACTTTCTGGTGTAACGCCGCAGGCTTGTGGAAGATGCCCAGGAGCACAGGACACCTAGGGAATTCTTTCATTGAGGCAGTTCGCTACACGCAGAACACCCTGCATAGAAAAGTGGATTCTCCAAGGACCCAGTGAGGAGCTAGGTCTCTTTTGACCTGATAGAAACCACAGATGCTTCTTCTGCGTGTCAGCCTGGAAATGGCGGCCTTAGGAGACAAGCCTTTCTTTCCCGTCTTGAAAGCTCCATTCATGCGGCCTTGAAGCTACCTGAAAAACACTGTGGTTGTCGGACTTGTCCTCACTCCAGGCATGGCTCTGGAAGAAAATGAGTTTTCTCGAAAGAAAGAGGGTGCTGCTTCCAGGCCCTGGTGGGGAGCATATCCTGCATTGCACTAGAGCGAAGGGGAATCTCAGCGTGCGCCCTACCCTCGACCTAAGGTTCTGATTTGCCCTCCAGAAGGGTAGTGGTGCAGCATTTTCCTTGAGGCCTTAGTCGCAGTTCTGCATTAGTTTAAAGGTACTACTCTTCTCAGGACTCCAGGCCCACTCATGTCAGTACCCATTTCCGTACAAGAACTCTGAGTACCCCAGGACTCCCCTGGGCTTGCTGGGCCACACTCAGACCCGTAGGCCCTTCAGTGTGCCCCTTTTTAGGCCGAGTGAAAGATAACAAACTGCACTCTTTCTTGGGAACGCCAGATTTCCTCAGCTCACCATCAGCCTCAGGAACACGGCTCTAGCGAGGCCAGCAAACCATGGAAGTCTGCCTCCTCACCCGATTCTGAGCTGTACTGAGTAAAACTCTCTGCTTTGAAGTCCTTCGAAGACCTCATATCTGAAGTCACCATATCTCAAGGAGAAAGACGGCTTGCATTCCAACTTCCACTAAAGCACAGTGGTCTGTGTAACACTTCAGGCTTTGCGACATGCACAGGGCTCGTAGAGACCTAGGGCAGTCTACTGTCTAGGCACTTCACTACACGTACAACACCCTGTGCAGAAAAATTGATTCTGGGAAGAGCCAAGCAGGTAGCTAGGTCTCTTTTGACCTCTTAGAAACCACAGCTACTTGTGCAGTGTGTCAGTCTGGAAACAGGACCTGATGGGGCTAGCCTTGCTGTCCCATCATGAAAGCTCCTTTTATGCGCCTAGAAGCTAGAAGCTAACTGAAAAACCCTGTTGCTGTCGGGCTTATACTCACGACAGGCATGGCTGTGAGAGGGAAAAAGAGGTTTCACGAAGAAACACGTATTCCAGTTTCTGACTCAGAGCTCATCCTGTCCTGTTCTCTAGCTAAAGGGAAACTCAAAGTGAGGCCTAGCTTCGAGGGAGGGCCCTGATATGCCATGCAGCGGAGTAGGCGTGCAGCAGCTTCCCTGAGGCCTTAGCCGCTCTTCTGCTTTAGTTGAACGCTAGTAAGCTTTTCAGGACTCATAGACCCCTCGCGGCAGCACTCGTTTCCGTACAAGGACCCTGAGTACCCCCAGGCTCCCCTGGGCTTGCTGGGCCACACTCAGACCCGTAGGCCATTCAGGGTGGCCCTGCGTAGGTCGAGTGAAGAGTCACACGCTGCCCTCTTCCTTGGGCGAGCTAGGTATCCCCAGCTCACCAACGGCTTCATGAACACGGTCCTAGCAAGTCCAGCATACCATGGAAGTCGTCCTAGTTGCCCTAGTCTGAGCGGTACTGAGAAAAACTCTCTGCTTACAAGTCCTTCTAGGACCTCATACCTGAAGTCACCGTATCTCAAGGAGAAAGGCAGCTTGCACTGCAACTTCCACTACAGCACAGTTTTGTGTGTGACACTTCAGAATGTTGGGAGAGGCACAGGACCCTAGGAGTCCTAGGGCAGTCTTTCATCTAAGCAGTTCGCTACACGCAGAGCACCTTAGGTAGAAAAGTTGAATCAGGGAAGAGCCAGGGAGGTAGCTAGGTCTCTTTTGACCTGCCAGAAGCCAGAGACACTTACGCTGCGTGTCAACCTGGAGATGGTGCCTGATGGGACTGGCCTTGTTTTCCCACTTTGAAAGCTCCTCTTATGCCCCTTGAAGCTCCCTTAAAAACACTGGTTGTCAGCCTTATACTCACGGCAGGCATGGCTGTGAGAGGGAAAGAACGGTTTCACGAAGAAACAGGGTATCCCAGTTTCTCGGTCAGAGCTCATCCTGTCCTGTTCTCTAGCTAAAGGGAATCTCAAAGTGAGGCCTAGCTTCGAAGGAGGGCCCTGATACGCCAGGCAGCAGGGTAGGAGTGCGCAGCTTCCATGAGGCCTTAGTCGCACTTCTGCCTTAGTGTAACGGTACTAATCTTCTCAGGACTCCTGCTCCATTGCGTCTGAACCCGTTTCCGTACAAAGACACTGAGTACCCCCCAGGCTCTCCTGAGTTGGAGATCAACATTCAGACACGTAGACCCTTCGGAGTACCCGTGTCTGTGCCGAGTGAAGGGCAGCATGATGCACGCTCCCTCGGGGGAGCTCGATTTCCTCAGCTCACCAACAGCCTCAGGAACACGGTTGTAGTAGGTGCAGCATGCCATGCAAGTCTGCCTGCTTACAGTAGTCCGAGCTGTCCTGAGGAAAACTCTTTGCTTACAATTCCTTCTACCAGCTCCTAGCTGAAGTCAACCAACCTCTAGGAGAAAGTCGGCTTGTGGTCCAAGTGCAACTAGAGCACACTTTCTGGTGTAACGCCGCAGGCTTGTGGAAGATGCCCAGGAGCCCAGGACACCTAGGGAATCCTTTCATTGAGGCAGTTCGCTACACGCAGAACACCCTGCATAGAAAACTGGATTCTCCAAGGACCCAGTGAGGAGCTAGGTCTCCTTTGACCTGTTAGAAACCACAGATGCTTCTTCTGCGTGTCAGCCTGGAAATGGCGGCCTTAGGAGACAAGCCTTGCTTTCCCGTCTTGAAAGCTCCATTCATGCGGCCTTGAAGCTACCTGAAAAACACTGTGGTTGTCGGACTTGTCCTCACTCCAGGCATGGCTCTGGAAGAAAATGAGTTTTCTCGAAAGAAAGAGGGTGCTGCTTCCAGGCCCTGGTGGGGAGCATATCCTGCATTGCACTAGAGCGAAGGGGAATCTCAGCGTGCGCCCTACCCTCGACCTAAGGCTCTGATTTGCCCTCCAGAAGGGTGGTGGTGCAGCATTTTCCTTGAGGCCTTAGTCGCAGTTCTGCATTAGTTTAAAGGTACTACTCTTCTCAGGACTCCAGGCCCACTCATGTCAGTACTCGTATCCGTACAAGAACTCTGAGTACCCCAGGACTCCCCTGGGCTTGCTGGGCCACACTCAGACCCGTAGGCCCTTCAGTGTGCCCCTTTTTAGGCCGAGTGAAAGATAACAAACTGCACTCTTTCTTGGGAAACCCAGATTTCCTCAGCTCACCATCAGCCTCAGGAACACGGCTCTAGCGAGGCCAGCAAACCATGGAAGTCTGCCTCCTCACCCGATTCTGAGCTGTACTGAGTAAAACTCTCTGCTTTGAAGTCCTTCGAGGACCTCATACCTGAAGTTACCCTATCTCAAGGAGAAAGACGGCTTGCATTCCAACTTCCACTAAAGCACAGTGGTCTGTGTAACACTTCAGGCTTCGCGACATGCACAGGGCTCGTAGAGACCTAGGGCAGTCTACTGTCTAGGCACTTCACTACACGTACAACACCCTGTGCAGAAAAATTGATTCTGGGAAGAGCCAAGCAGGTAGCTAGGTCTCTTTTGACCTCTTAGAAACCACAGCTACTTGTGCAGTGTGTCAGTCTGGAAACAGGACCTGATGGGGCTAGCCTTGCTGTCCCATCATGAAAGCTCCTTTTATAAGCGCCTAGAAGCTAGAAGCTAACTGAAAAACACTGTTGCTGTCGGGCTTATACTCACGACAGGCATGGCTGTGAGAGGGAAAAAGAGGTTTCACGAAGAAACACGTATTCCAGTTTCTGACTCAGAGCTCATCCTGTCCTGTTCTCTAGCTAAAGGGAAACTCAAAGTGAGGCCTAGCTTCGAGGGAGGGCCCTGATATGCCATGCAGCGGAGTAGGCGTGCAGCAGCTTCCCTGAGGCCTTAGCCGCTCTTCTGCTTTAGTTGAACGCTACTAAGCTTTTCAGGACTCGTAGACCCCTCGCGGCAGCACTCGTTTCCGTACAAGGACCCTGAGTACCCCCAGGCTCCCCTGGGCTTGCTGGGCCACACTCACACCCGTAGGCCATTCAGGGTGGCCCTGCGTAGGTCGAGTGAAGAGTCACACGCTGCCCTCTTCCTTGGGCGAGCTAGGTATCCCCAGCTCACCAACGGCTTCATGAACACGGTCCTAGCAAGTCCAGCATACCATGGAAGTCGTCCTAGTTGCCCTAGTCTGAGCGGTACTGAGAAAAACTCTCTGCTTACAAGTCCTTCTAGGACCTCATACCTGAAGTCACCGTATCTCAAGGAGAAAGGCAGCTTGCACTGCAACTTCCACTACAGCACAGTTTTGTGTGTGACACTTCAGAATGTTGGGGGAGGCACAGGACCCTAGGAGTCCTAGGGCAGTCTTTCATCTAAGCAGTTCGCTACACGCAGAGCACCTTAGGTAGAAAAGTTGAATCAGGGAAGAGCCAGGGAGGTAGCTAGGTCTCTTTTGACCTGCCAGAAGCCAGAGACACTTACGCTGCGTGTCAACCTGGAGATGGTGCCTGATGGGACTGGCCTTGTTTTCCCACTTTGAAAGCTCCTCTTATGCGCCTTGAAGCTCCCTTAAAAACACTGTGGTTGTCAGCCTTATACTCACGGCAGGCATGGCTGTGAGAGGGAAAGAACGGTTTCACGAAGAAACAGGGTATCCCAGTTTCTCGGTCAGAGCTCATCCTGTCCTGTTCTCTAGCTAAAGGGAATCTCAAAGTGAGGCCTAGCTTCGAAGGAGGGCCCTGATACGCCAGGCAGCAGGGTAGGAGTGCGCAGCTTCCATGAGGCCTTAGTCGCACTTCTGCCTTAGTGTAACGGTACTAATCTTCTCAGGACTCCTGCTCCATTGCGTCTGAACCCGTTTCCGTACAAAGACACTGAGTACCCCCCAGGCTCTCCTGAGTTGGAGATCAACATTCAGACACGTAGACCCTTCGGAGTACCCGTGTCTGTGCCGAGTGAAGGGCAGCATGATGCACGCTCCCTCGGGGGAGCTCGATTTCCTCAGCTCACCAACAGCCTCAGGAACACGGTTGTAGTAGGTGCAGCATGCCATGCAAGTCTGCCTGCTTACAGTAGTCCGAGCTGTCCTGAGGAAAACTCTTTGCTTACAATTCCTTCTACCAGCTCCTAGCTGAAGTCAACCAACCTCTAGGAGAAAGTCGGCTTGTGGTCCAAGTGCAACTAGAGCACACTTTCTGGTGTAACGCCGCAGGCTTGTGGAAGATGCCCAGGAGCCCAGGACACCTAGGGAATCCTTTCATTGAGGCAGTTCGCTACACGCAGAACACCCTGCATAGAAAAGTGGATTCTCCAAGGACCTAGTGAGGAGCTAGGTCTCTTTTGACCTGTTAGAAACCACAGATGCTTCTTCTGCGTGTCAGCCAGGAAATGGCGGCCTTAGGAGACAAGCCTTGCGTTCCCGTCTTGAAAGCTCCATTCATGCGGCCTTGAAGCTACCTGAAAAACACTGTGGTTGTCGGACTTGTCCTCACTCCAGGCATGGCTCTGGAAGAAAATGAGTTTTCTCGAAAGAAAGAGGGTGCTGCTTCCAGGCCCTGGTGGGGAGCATATCCTGCATTGCACTAGAGCGAAGGGGAATCTCAGCGTGCGCCCTACCCTCGACCTAAGGCTCTGATTTGCCCTCCAGAAGGGTGGTGGTGCAGCATTTTCCTTGAGGCCTTAGTCGCAGTTCTGCATTAGTTTAAAGGTACTACTCTTCTCAGGACTCCAGGCCCACTCATGTCAGTACTCATATCCGTACAAGAACTCTGAGTACCCCAGGACTCCCCTGGGCTTGCTGGGCCACACTCAGACCCGTAGGCCCTTCAGTGTGCCCCTTTTTAGGCCGAGTGAAAGATAACAAACTGCACTCTTTCTTGGGAACGCCAGATTTCCTCAGCTCACCATCAGCCTCAGGAACACGGCTCTAGCGAGGCCAGCAAACCATGGAAGTCTGCCTCCTCAACCCGACTCTGAGCTGTACTGAGTAAAACTCTCTGCTTTGAAGTCCTTCGAGGACCTCATACCTGAAGTTACCCTATCTCAAGGAGAAAGACGGCTTGCATTCCAACTTCCACTAAAGCACAGTGGTCTGTGTAACACTTCAGGCTTCGCGACATGCACAGGGCTCGTAGAGACCTAGGGCAGTCTACTGTCTAGGCACTTCACTACACGTACAACACCCTGTGCAGAAAAATTGATTCTGGGAAGAGCCAAGCAGGTAGCTAGGTCTCTTTTGACCTCTTAGAAACCACAGCTACTTGTGCAGTGTGTCAGTCTGGAAACAGGACCTGATGGGGCTAGCCTTGCTGTCCCATCATGAAAGCTCCTTTTATAAGCGCCTAGAAGCTAGAAGCTAACTGAAAAACACTGTTGCTGTCGGGCTTATACTCACGACAGGCATGGCTGTGAGAGGGAAAAAGAGGTTTCACGAAGAAACACGTATTCCAGTTTCTGACTCAGAGCTCATCCTGTCCTGTTCTCTAGCTAAAGGGAAACTCAAAGTGAGGCCTAGCTTCGAGGGAGGGCCCTGATATGCCATGCAGCGGAGTAGGCGTGCAGCAGCTTCCCTGAGGCCTTAGCCGCTCTTCTGCTTTAGTTGAACGCTACTAAGCTTTTCAGGACTCGTAGACCCCTCGCGGCAGCACTCGTTTCCGTACAAGGACCCTGAGTACCCCCAGGCTCCCCTGGGCTTGCTGGGCCACACTCAGACCCGTAGGCCATTCAGGGTGGCCCTGCGTAGGTCGAGTGAAGAGTCACACGCTGCCCTCTTCCTTGGGCGAGCTAGGTATCCCCAGCTCACCAACGGCTTCATGAACACGGTCCTAGCAAGTCCAGCATACCATGGAAGTCGTCCTAGTTGCCCTAGTCTGAGCGGTACTGAGAAAAACTCTCTGCTTACAAGTCCTTCTAGGACCTCATACCTGAAGTCACCGTATCTCAAGGAGAAAGGCAGCTTGCACTGCAACTTCCACTACAGCACAGTTTTGTGTGTGACACTTCAGAATGTTGGGGGAGGCACAGGACCCTAGGAGTCCTAGGGCAGTCTTTCATCTAAGCAGTTCGCTACACGCAGAGCACCTTAGGTAGAAAAGTTGAATCAGGGAAGAGCCAGGGAGGTAGCTAGGTCTCTTTTGACCTGCCAGAAGCCAGAGACACTTATGCTGCGTGTCAACCTGGAGATGGTGCCTGATGGGACTGGCCTTGTTTTCCCACTTTGAAAGCTCCTCTTATGCGCCTTGAAGCTCCCTTAAAAACACTGTGGTTGTCAGCCTTATACTCACGGCAGGCATGGCTGTGAGAGGGAAAGAACGGTTTCACGAAGAAACAGGGTATCCCAGTTTCTCGGTCAGAGCTCATCCTGTCCTGTTCTCTAGCTAAAGGGAATCTCAAAGTGAGGCCTAGCTTCGAAGGAGGGCCCTGATACGCCAGGCAGCAGGGTAGGAGTGCGCAGCTTCCATGAGGCCTTAGTCGCACTTCTGCCTTAGTGTAACGGTACTAATCTTCTCAGGACTCCTGCTCCATTGCGTCTGAACCCGTTTCCGTACAAAGACACTGAGTACCCCCCAGGCTCTCCTGAGTTGGAGATCAACATTCAGACACGTAGACCCTTCGGAGTACCCGTGTCTGTGCCGAGTGAAGGGCAGCATGATGCACGCTCCCTCGGGGGAGCTCGATTTCCTCAGCTCACCAACAGCCTCAGGAACACGGTTGTAGTAGGTGCAGCATGCCATGCAAGTCTGCCTGCTTACAGTAGTCCGAGCTGTCCTGAGGAAAACTCTTTGCTTACAATTCCTTCTACCAGCTCCTAGCTGAAGTCAACCAACCTCTAGGAGAAAGTCGGCTTGTGGTCCAAGTGCAACTAGAGCACACTTTCTGGTGTAACGCCGCAGGCTTGTGGAAGATGCCCAGGAGCCCAGGACACCTAGGGAATCCTTTCATTGAGGCAGTTCGCTACACGCAGAACACCCTGCATAGAAAAGTGGATTCCCCAAGGACCCAGTGAGGAGCTAGGTCTCTTTTGACCTGTTAGAAACCACAGATGCTTCTTCTGCGTGTCAGCCAGGAAATGGCGGCCTTAGGAGACAAGCCTTGCATTCCCGTCTTGAAAGCTCCATTCATGCGGCCTTGAAGCTACCTGAAAAACACTGTGGTTGTCGGACTTGTCCTCACTCCAGGCATGGCTCTGGAAGAAAATGAGTTTTCTCGAAAGAAAGAGGGTGCTGCTTCCAGGCCCTGGTGGGGAGCATATCCTGCATTGCACTAGAGCGAAGGGGAATCTCAGCGTGCGCCCTACCCTCGACCTAAGGCTCTGATTTGCCCTCCAGAATGGTGGTGGTGCAGCATTTTCCTTGAGGCCTTAGTCGCAGTTCTGCATTAGTTTAAAGGTACTACTCTTCTCAGGACTCCAGGCCCACTCATGTCAGTACTCATATCCGTACAAGAACTCTGAGTACCCCAGGACTCCCCTGGGCTTGCTGGGCCACACTCAGACCCGTAGGCCCTTCAGTGTGCCCCTTTTTAGGCCGAGTGAAAGATAACAAACTGCACTCTTTCTTGGGAACGCCAGATTTCCTCAGCTCACCATCAGCCTCAGGAACACGGCTCTAGCGAGGCCAGCAAACCATGGAAGTCTGCCTCCTCAACCCGACTCTGAGCTGTACTGAGTAAAACTCTCTGCTTTGAAGTCCTTCGAGGACCTCATACCTGAAGTTACCCTATCTCAAGGAGAAAGACGGCTTGCATTCCAACTTCCACTAAAGCACAGTGGTCTGTGTAACACTTCAGGCTTCGCGACATGCACAGGGCTCGTAGAGACCTAGGGCAGTCTACTGTCTAGGCACTTCACTACACGTACAACACCCTGTGCAGAAAAATTGATTCTGGGAAGAGCCAAGCAGGTAGCTAGGTCTCTTTTGACCTCTTAGAAACCACAGCTACTTGTGCAGTGTGTCAGTCTGGAAACAGGACCTGATGGGGCTAGCCTTGCTGTCCCATCATGAAAGCTCCTTTTATAAGCGCCTAGAAGCTAGAAGCTAACTGAAAAACACTGTTGCTGTCGGGCTTATACTCACGACAGGCATGGCTGTGAGAGGGAAAAAGAGGTTTCACGAAGAAACACGTATTCCAGTTTCTGACTCAGAGCTCATCCTGTCCTGTTCTCTAGCTAAAGGGAAACTCAAAGTGAGGCCTAGCTTCGAGGGAGGGCCCTGATATGCCATGCAGCGGAGTAGGCGTGCAGCAGCTTCCCTGAGGCCTTAGCCGCTCTTCTGCTTTAGTTGAACGCTACTAAGCTTTTCAGGACTCGTAGACCCCTCGCGGCAGCACTCGTTTCCGTACAAGGACCCTGAGTACCCCCAGGCTCCCCTGGGCTTGCTGGGCCACACTCAGACCCGTAGGCCATTCAGGGTGGCCCTGCGTAGGTCGAGTGAAGAGTCACACGCTGCCCTCTTCCTTGGGCGAGCTAGGTATCCCCAGCTCACCAACGGCTTCATGAACACGGTCCTAGCAAGTCCAGCATACCATGGAAGTCGTCCTAGTTGCCCTAGTCTGAGCGGTACTGAGAAAAACTCTCTGCTTACAAGTCCTTCTAGGACCTCATACCTGAAGTCACCGTATCTCAAGGAGAAAGGCAGCTTGCACTGCAACTTCCACTACAGCACAGTTTTGTGTGTGACACTTCAGAATGTTGGGGGAGGCACAGGACCCTAGGAGTCCTAGGGCAGTCTTTCATCTAAGCAGTTCGCTACACGCAGAGCACCTTAGGTAGAAAAGTTGAATCAGGGAAGAGCCAGGGAGGTAGCTAGGTCTCTTTTGACCTGCCAGAAGCCAGAGACACTTACGCTGCGTGTCAACCTGGAGATGGTGCCTGATGGGACTGGCCTTGTTTTCCCACTTTGAAAGCTCCTCTTATGCCCCTTGAAGCTCCCTTAAAAACACTGGTTGTCAGCCTTATACTCACGGCAGGCATGGCTGTGAGAGGGAAAGAACGGTTTCACGAAGAAACAGGGTATCCCAGTTTCTCGGTCAGAGCTCATCCTGTCCTGTTCTCTAGCTAAAGGGAATCTCAAAGTGAGGCCTAGCTTCGAAGGAGGGCCCTGATACGCCAGGCAGCAGGGTAGGAGTGCGCAGCTTCCATGAGGCCTTAGTCGCACTTCTGCCTTAGTGTAACGGTACTAATCTTCTCAGGACTCCTGCTCCATTGCGTCTGAACCCGTTTCCGTACAAAGACACTGAGTACCCCCCAGGCTCTCCTGAGTTGGAGATCAACATTCAGACACGTAGACCCTTCGGAGTACCCGTGTCTGTGCCGAGTGAAGGGCAGCATGATGCACGCTCCCTCGGGGGAGCTCGATTTCCTCAGCTCACCAACAGCCTCAGGAACACGGTTGTAGTAGGTGCAGCATGCCATGCAAGTCTGCCTGCTTACAGTAGTCCGAGCTGTCCTGAGGAAAACTCTTTGCTTACAATTCCTTCTACCAGCTCCTAGCTGAAGTCAACCAACCTCTAGGAGAAAGTCGGCTTGTGGTCCAAGTGCAACTAGAGCACACTTTCTGGTGTAACGCCGCAGGCTTGTGGAAGATGCCCAGGAGCCCAGGACACCTAGGGAATCCTTTCATTGAGGCAGTTCGCTACACGCAGAACACCCTGCATAGAAAACTGGATTCTCCAAGGACCCAGTGAGGAGCTAGGTCTCCTTTGACCTGTTAGAAACCACAGATGCTTCTTCTGCGTGTCAGCCTGGAAATGGCGGCCTTAGGAGACAAGCCTTGCTTTCCCGTCTTGAAAGCTCCATTCATGCGGCCTTGAAGCTACCTGAAAAACACTGTGGTTGTCGGACTTGTCCTCACTCCAGGCATGGCTCTGGAAGAAAATGAGTTTTCTCGAAAGAAAGAGGGTGCTGCTTCCAGGCCCTGGTGGGGAGCATATCCTGCATTGCACTAGAGCGAAGGGGAATCTCAGCGTGCGCCCTACCCTCGACCTAAGGCTCTGATTTGCCCTCCAGAAGGGTGGTGGTGCAGCATTTTCCTTGAGGCCTTAGTCGCAGTTCTGCATTAGTTTAAAGGTACTACTCTTCTCAGGACTCCAGGCCCACTCATGTCAGTACTCGTATCCGTACAAGAACTCTGAGTACCCCAGGACTCCCCTGGGCTTGCTGGGCCACACTCAGACCCGTAGGCCCTTCAGTGTGCCCCTTTTTAGGCCGAGTGAAAGATAACAAACTGCACTCTTTCTTGGGAAACCCAGATTTCCTCAGCTCACCATCAGCCTCAGGAACACGGCTCTAGCGAGGCCAGCAAACCATGGAAGTCTGCCTCCTCACCCGATTCTGAGCTGTACTGAGTAAAACTCTCTGCTTTGAAGTCCTTCGAGGACCTCATACCTGAAGTTACCCTATCTCAAGGAGAAAGACGGCTTGCATTCCAACTTCCACTAAAGCACAGTGGTCTGTGTAACACTTCAGGCTTCGCGACATGCACAGGGCTCGTAGAGACCTAGGGCAGTCTACTGTCTAGGCACTTCACTACACGTACAACACCCTGTGCAGAAAAATTGATTCTGGGAAGAGCCAAGCAGGTAGCTAGGTCTCTTTTGACCTCTTAGAAACCACAGCTACTTGTGCAGTGTGTCAGTCTGGAAACAGGACCTGATGGGGCTAGCCTTGCTGTCCCATCATGAAAGCTCCTTTTATAAGCGCCTAGAAGCTAGAAGCTAACTGAAAAACACTGTTGCTGTCGGGCTTATACTCACGACAGGCATGGCTGTGAGAGGGAAAAAGAGGTTTCACGAAGAAACACGTATTCCAGTTTCTGACTCAGAGCTCATCCTGTCCTGTTCTCTAGCTAAAGGGAAACTCAAAGTGAGGCCTAGCTTCGAGGGAGGGCCCTGATATGCCATGCAGCGGAGTAGGCGTGCAGCAGCTTCCCTGAGGCCTTAGCCGCTCTTCTGCTTTAGTTGAACGCTACTAAGCTTTTCAGGACTCGTAGACCCCTCGCGGCAGCACTCGTTTCCGTACAAGGACCCTGAGTACCCCCAGGCTCCCCTGGGCTTGCTGGGCCACACTCAGACCCGTAGGCCATTCAGGGTGGCCCTGCGTAGGTCGAGTGAAGAGTCACACGCTGCCCTCTTCCTTGGGCGAGCTAGGTATCCCCAGCTCACCAACGGCTTCATGAACACGGTCCTAGCAAGTCCAGCATACCATGGAAGTCGTCCTAGTTGCCCTAGTCTGAGCGGTACTGAGAAAAACTCTCTGCTTACAAGTCCTTCTAGGACCTCATACCTGAAGTCACCGTATCTCAAGGAGAAAGGCAGCTTGCACTGCAACTTCCACTACAGCACAGTTTTGTGTGTGACACTTCAGAATGTTGGGGGAGGCACAGGACCCTAGGAGTCCTAGGGCAGTCTTTCATCTAAGCAGTTCGCTACACGCAGAGCACCTTAGGTAGAAAAGTTGAATCAGGGAAGAGCCAGGGAGGTAGCTAGGTCTCTTTTGACCTGCCAGAAGCCAGAGACACTTACGCTGCGTGTCAACCTGGAGATGGTGCCTGATGGGACTGGCCTTGTTTTCCCACTTTGAAAGCTCCTCTTATGCGCCTTGAAGCTCCCTTAAAAACACTGTGGTTGTCAGCCTTATACTCACGGCAGGCATGGCTGTGAGAGGGAAAGAACGGTTTCACGAAGAAACAGGGTATCCCAGTTTCTCGGTCAGAGCTCATCCTGTCCTGTTCTCTAGCTAAAGGGAATCTCAAAGTGAGGCCTAGCTTCGAAGGAGGGCCCTGATACGCCAGGCAGCAGGGTAGGAGTGCGCAGCTTCCATGAGGCCTTAGTCGCACTTCTGCCTTAGTGTAACGGTACTAATCTTCTCAGGACTCCTGCTCCATTGCGTCTGAACCCGTTTCCGTACAAAGACACTGAGTACCCCCCAGGCTCTCCTGAGTTGGAGATCAACATTCAGACACGTAGACCCTTCGGAGTACCCGTGTCTGTGCCGAGTGAAGGGCAGCATGATGCACGCTCCCTCGGGGGAGCTCGATTTCCTCAGCTCACCAACAGCCTCAGGAACACGGTTGTAGTAGGTGCAGCATGCCATGCAAGTCTGCCTGCTTACAGTAGTCCGAGCTGTCCTGAGGAAAACTCTTTGCTTACAATTCCTTCTACCAGCTCCTAGCTGAAGTCAACCAACCTCTAGGAGAAAGTCGGCTTGTGGTCCAAGTGCAACTAGAGCACACTTTCTGGTGTAACGCCGCAGGCTTGTGGAAGATGCCCAGGAGCCCAGGACACCTAGGGAATCCTTTCATTGAGGCAGTTCGCTACACGCAGAACACCCTGCATAGAAAAGTGGATTCTCCAAGGACCTAGTGAGGAGCTAGGTCTCTTTTGACCTGTTAGAAACCACAGATGCTTCTTCTGCGTGTCAGCCAGGAAATGGCGGCCTTAGGAGACAAGCCTTGCGTTCCCGTCTTGAAAGCTCCATTCATGCGGCCTTGAAGCTACCTGAAAAACACTGTGGTTGTCGGACTTGTCCTCACTCCAGGCATGGCTCTGGAAGAAAATGAGTTTTCTCGAAAGAAAGAGGGTGCTGCTTCCAGGCCCTGGTGGGGAGCATATCCTGCATTGCACTAGAGCGAAGGGGAATCTCAGCGTGCGCCCTACCCTCGACCTAAGGCTCTGATTTGCCCTCCAGAAGGGTGGTGGTGCAGCATTTTCCTTGAGGCCTTAGTCGCAGTTCTGCATTAGTTTAAAGGTACTACTCTTCTCAGGACTCCAGGCCCACTCATGTCAGTACTCATATCCGTACAAGAACTCTGAGTACCCCAGGACTCCCCTGGGCTTGCTGGGCCACACTCAGACCCGTAGGCCCTTCAGTGTGCCCCTTTTTAGGCCGAGTGAAAGATAACAAACTGCACTCTTTCTTGGGAACGCCAGATTTCCTCAGCTCACCATCAGCCTCAGGAACACGGCTCTAGCGAGGCCAGCAAACCATGGAAGTCTGCCTCCTCAACCCGACTCTGAGCTGTACTGAGTAAAACTCTCTGCTTTGAAGTCCTTCGAGGACCTCATACCTGAAGTTACCCTATCTCAAGGAGAAAGACGGCTTGCATTCCAACTTCCACTAAAGCACAGTGGTCTGTGTAACACTTCAGGCTTCGCGACATGCACAGGGCTCGTAGAGACCTAGGGCAGTCTACTGTCTAGGCACTTCACTACACGTACAACACCCTGTGCAGAAAAATTGATTCTGGGAAGAGCCAAGCAGGTAGCTAGGTCTCTTTTGACCTCTTAGAAACCACAGCTACTTGTGCAGTGTGTCAGTCTGGAAACAGGACCTGATGGGGCTAGCCTTGCTGTCCCATCATGAAAGCTCCTTTTATAAGCGCCTAGAAGCTAGAAGCTAACTGAAAAACACTGTTGCTGTCGGGCTTATACTCACGACAGGCATGGCTGTGAGAGGGAAAAAGAGGTTTCACGAAGAAACACGTATTCCAGTTTCTGACTCAGAGCTCATCCTGTCCTGTTCTCTAGCTAAAGGGAAACTCAAAGTGAGGCCTAGCTTCGAGGGAGGGCCCTGATATGCCATGCAGCGGAGTAGGCGTGCAGCAGCTTCCCTGAGGCCTTAGCCGCTCTTCTGCTTTAGTTGAACGCTACTAAGCTTTTCAGGACTCGTAGACCCCTCGCGGCAGCACTCGTTTCCGTACAAGGACCCTGAGTACCCCCAGGCTCCCCTGGGCTTGCTGGGCCACACTCAGACCCGTAGGCCATTCAGGGTGGCCCTGCGTAGGTCGAGTGAAGAGTCACACGCTGCCCTCTTCCTTGGGCGAGCTAGGTATCCCCAGCTCACCAACGGCTTCATGAACACGGTCCTAGCAAGTCCAGCATACCATGGAAGTCGTCCTAGTTGCCCTAGTCTGAGCGGTACTGAGAAAAACTCTCTGCTTACAAGTCCTTCTAGGACCTCATACCTGAAGTCACCGTATCTCAAGGAGAAAGGCAGCTTGCACTGCAACTTCCACTACAGCACAGTTTTGTGTGTGACACTTCAGAATGTTGGGGGAGGCACAGGACCCTAGGAGTCCTAGGGCAGTCTTTCATCTAAGCAGTTCGCTACACGCAGAGCACCTTAGGTAGAAAAGTTGAATCAGGGAAGAGCCAGGGAGGTAGCTAGGTCTCTTTTGACCTGCCAGAAGCCAGAGACACTTATGCTGCGTGTCAACCTGGAGATGGTGCCTGATGGGACTGGCCTTGTTTTCCCACTTTGAAAGCTCCTCTTATGCGCCTTGAAGCTCCCTTAAAAACACTGTGGTTGTCAGCCTTATACTCACGGCAGGCATGGCTGTGAGAGGGAAAGAACGGTTTCACGAAGAAACAGGGTATCCCAGTTTCTCGGTCAGAGCTCATCCTGTCCTGTTCTCTAGCTAAAGGGAATCTCAAAGTGAGGCCTAGCTTCGAAGGAGGGCCCTGATACGCCAGGCAGCAGGGTAGGAGTGCGCAGCTTCCATGAGGCCTTAGTCGCACTTCTGCCTTAGTGTAACGGTACTAATCTTCTCAGGACTCCTGCTCCATTGCGTCTGAACCCGTTTCCGTACAAAGACACTGAGTACCCCCCAGGCTCTCCTGAGTTGGAGATCAACATTCAGACACGTAGACCCTTCGGAGTACCCGTGTCTGTGCCGAGTGAAGGGCAGCATGATGCACGCTCCCTCGGGGGAGCTCGATTTCCTCAGCTCACCAACAGCCTCAGGAACACGGTTGTAGTAGGTGCAGCATGCCATGCAAGTCTGCCTGCTTACAGTAGTCCGAGCTGTCCTGAGGAAAACTCTTTGCTTACAATTCCTTCTACCAGCTCCTAGCTGAAGTCAACCAACCTCTAGGAGAAAGTCGGCTTGTGGTCCAAGTGCAACTAGAGCACACTTTCTGGTGTAACGCCGCAGGCTTGTGGAAGATGCCCAGGAGCCCAGGACACCTAGGGAATCCTTTCATTGAGGCAGTTCGCTACACGCAGAACACCCTGCATAGAAAAGTGGATTCCCCAAGGACCCAGTGAGGAGCTAGGTCTCTTTTGACCTGTTAGAAACCACAGATGCTTCTTCTGCGTGTCAGCCAGGAAATGGCGGCCTTAGGAGACAAGCCTTGCATTCCCGTCTTGAAAGCTCCATTCATGCGGCCTTGAAGCTACCTGAAAAACACTGTGGTTGTCGGACTTGTCCTCACTCCAGGCATGGCTCTGGAAGAAAATGAGTTTTCTCGAAAGAAAGAGGGTGCTGCTTCCAGGCCCTGGTGGGGAGCATATCCTGCATTGCACTAGAGCGAAGGGGAATCTCAGCGTGCGCCCTACCCTCGACCTAAGGCTCTGATTTGCCCTCCAGAAGGGTGGTGGTGCAGCATTTTCCTTGAGGCCTTAGTCGCAGTTCTGCATTAGTTTAAAGGTACTACTCTTCTCAGGACTCCAGGCCCACTCATGTCAGTACTCATATCCGTACAAGAACTCTGAGTACCCCAGGACTCCCCTGGGCTTGCTGGGCCACACTCAGACCCGTAGGCCCTTCAGTGTGCCCCTTTTTAGGCCGAGTGAAAGATAACAAACTGCACTCTTTCTTGGGAACGCCAGATTTCCTCAGCTCACCATCAGCCTCAGGAACACGGCTCTAGCGAGGCCAGCAAACCATGGAAGTCTGCCTCCTCAACCCGACTCTGAGCTGTACTGAGTAAAACTCTCTGCTTTGAAGTCCTTCGAGGACCTCATACCTGAAGTTACCCTATCTCAAGGAGAAAGACGGCTTGCATTCCAACTTCCACTAAAGCACAGTGGTCTGTGTAACACTTCAGGCTTCGCGACATGCACAGGGCTCGTAGAGACCTAGGGCAGTCTACTGTCTAGGCACTTCACTACACGTACAACACCCTGTGCAGAAAAATTGATTCTGGGAAGAGCCAAGCAGGTAGCTAGGTCTCTTTTGACCTCTTAGAAACCACAGCTACTTGTGCAGTGTGTCAGTCTGGAAACAGGACCTGATGGGGCTAGCCTTGCTGTCCCATCATGAAAGCTCCTTTTATAAGCGCCTAGAAGCTAGAAGCTAACTGAAAAACACTGTTGCTGTCGGGCTTATACTCACGACAGGCATGGCTGTGAGAGGGAAAAAGAGGTTTCACGAAGAAACACGTATTCCAGTTTCTGACTCAGAGCTCATCCTGTCCTGTTCTCTAGCTAAAGGGAAACTCAAAGTGAGGCCTAGCTTCGAGGGAGGGCCCTGATATGCCATGCAGCGGAGTAGGCGTGCAGCAGCTTCCCTGAGGCCTTAGCCGCTCTTCTGCTTTAGTTGAACGCTACTAAGCTTTTCAGGACTCGTAGACCCCTCGCGGCAGCACTCGTTTCCGTACAAGGACCCTGAGTACCCCCAGGCTCCCCTGGGCTTGCTGGGCCACACTCAGACCCGTAGGCCATTCAGGGTGGCCCTGCGTAGGTCGAGTGAAGAGTCACACGCTGCCCTCTTCCTTGGGCGAGCTAGGTATCCCCAGCTCACCAACGGCTTCATGAACACGGTCCTAGCAAGTCCAGCATACCATGGAAGTCGTCCTAGTTGCCCTAGTCTGAGCGGTACTGAGAAAAACTCTCTGCTTACAAGTCCTTCTAGGACCTCATACCTGAAGTCACCGTATCTCAAGGAGAAAGGCAGCTTGCACTGCAACTTCCACTACAGCACAGTTTTGTGTGTGACACTTCAGAATGTTGGGGGAGGCACAGGACCCTAGGAGTCCTAGGGCAGTCTTTCATCTAAGCAGTTCGCTACACGCAGAGCACCTTAGGTAGAAAAGTTGAATCAGGGAAGAGCCAGGGAGGTAGCTAGGTCTCTTTTGACCTGCCAGAAGCCAGAGACACTTACGCTGCGTGTCAACCTGGAGATGGTGCCTGATGGGACTGGCCTTGTTTTCCCACTTTGAAAGCTCCTCTTATGCGCCTTGAAGCTCCCTTAAAAACACTGTGGTTGTCAGCCTTATACTCACGGCAGGCATGGCTGTGAGAGGGAAAGAACGGTTTCACGAAGAAACAGGGTATCCCAGTTTCTCGGTCAGAGCTCATCCTGTCCTGTTCTCTAGCTAAAGGGAATCTCAAAGTGAGGCCTAGCTTCGAAGGAGGGCCCTGATACGCCAGGCAGCAGGGTAGGAGTGCGCAGCTTCCATGAGGCCTTAGTCGCACTTCTGCCTTAGTGTAACGGTACTAATCTTCTCAGGACTCCTGCTCCATTGCGTCTGAACCCGTTTCCGTACAAAGACACTGAGTACCCCCCAGGCTCTCCTGAGTTGGAGATCAACATTCAGACACGTAGACCCTTCGGAGTACCCGTGTCTGTGCCGAGTGAAGGGCAGCATGATGCACGCTCCCTCGGGGGAGCTCGATTTCCTCAGCTCACCAACAGCCTCAGGAACACGGTTGTAGTAGGTGCAGCATGCCATGCAAGTCTGCCTGCTTACAGTAGTCCGAGCTGTCCTGAGGAAAACTCTTTGCTTACAATTCCTTCTACCAGCTCCTAGCTGAAGTCAACCAACCTCTAGGAGAAAGTCGGCTTGTGGTCCAAGTGCAACTAGAGCACACTTTCTGGTGTAACGCCGCAGGCTTGTGGAAGATGCCCAGGAGCCCAGGACACCTAGGGAATCCTTTCATTGAGGCAGTTCGCTACACGCAGAACACCCTGCATAGAAAAGTGGATTCTCCAAGGACCTAGTGAGGAGCTAGGTCTCTTTTGACCTGTTAGAAACCACAGATGCTTCTTCTGCGTGTCAGCCAGGAAATGGCGGCCTTAGGAGACAAGCCTTGCGTTCCCGTCTTGAAAGCTCCATTCATGCGGCCTTGAAGCTACCTGAAAAACACTGTGGTTGTCGGACTTGTCCTCACTCCAGGCATGGCTCTGGAAGAAAATGAGTTTTCTCGAAAGAAAGAGGGTGCTGCTTCCAGGCCCTGGTGGGGAGCATATCCTGCATTGCACTAGAGCGAAGGGGAATCTCAGCGTGCGCCCTACCCTCGACCTAAGGCTCTGATTTGCCCTCCAGAAGGGTGGTGGTGCAGCATTTTCCTTGAGGCCTTAGTCGCAGTTCTGCATTAGTTTAAAGGTACTACTCTTCTCAGGACTCCAGGCCCACTCATGTCAGTACTCATATCCGTACAAGAACTCTGAGTACCCCAGGACTCCCCTGGGCTTGCTGGGCCACACTCAGACCCGTAGGCCCTTCAGTGTGCCCCTTTTTAGGCCGAGTGAAAGATAACAAACTGCACTCTTTCTTGGGAACGCCAGATTTCCTCAGCTCACCATCAGCCTCAGGAACACGGCTCTAGCGAGGCCAGCAAACCATGGAAGTCTGCCTCCTCAACCCGACTCTGAGCTGTACTGAGTAAAACTCTCTGCTTTGAAGTCCTTCGAGGACCTCATACCTGAAGTTACCCTATCTCAAGGAGAAAGACGGCTTGCATTCCAACTTCCACTAAAGCACAGTGGTCTGTGTAACACTTCAGGCTTCGCGACATGCACAGGGCTCGTAGAGACCTAGGGCAGTCTACTGTCTAGGCACTTCACTACACGTACAACACCCTGTGCAGAAAAATTGATTCTGGGAAGAGCCAAGCAGGTAGCTAGGTCTCTTTTGACCTCTTAGAAACCACAGCTACTTGTGCAGTGTGTCAGTCTGGAAACAGGACCTGATGGGGCTAGCCTTGCTGTCCCATCATGAAAGCTCCTTTTATAAGCGCCTAGAAGCTAGAAGCTAACTGAAAAACACTGTTGCTGTCGGGCTTATACTCACGACAGGCATGGCTGTGAGAGGGAAAAAGAGGTTTCACGAAGAAACACGTATTCCAGTTTCTGACTCAGAGCTCATCCTGTCCTGTTCTCTAGCTAAAGGGAAACTCAAAGTGAGGCCTAGCTTCGAGGGAGGGCCCTGATATGCCATGCAGCGGAGTAGGCGTGCAGCAGCTTCCCTGAGGCCTTAGCCGCTCTTCTGCTTTAGTTGAACGCTACTAAGCTTTTCAGGACTCGTAGACCCCTCGCGGCAGCACTCGTTTCCGTACAAGGACCCTGAGTACCCCCAGGCTCCCCTGGGCTTGCTGGGCCACACTCAGACCCGTAGGCCATTCAGGGTGGCCCTGCGTAGGTCGAGTGAAGAGTCACACGCTGCCCTCTTCCTTGGGCGAGCTAGGTATCCCCAGCTCACCAACGGCTTCATGAACACGGTCCTAGCAAGTCCAGCATACCATGGAAGTCGTCCTAGTTGCCCTAGTCTGAGCGGTACTGAGAAAAACTCTCTGCTTACAAGTCCTTCTAGGACCTCATACCTGAAGTCACCGTATCTCAAGGAGAAAGGCAGCTTGCACTGCAACTTCCACTACAGCACAGTTTTGTGTGTGACACTTCAGAATGTTGGGGGAGGCACAGGACCCTAGGAGTCCTAGGGCAGTCTTTCATCTAAGCAGTTCGCTACACGCAGAGCACCTTAGGTAGAAAAGTTGAATCAGGGAAGAGCCAGGGAGGTAGCTAGGTCTCTTTTGACCTGCCAGAAGCCAGAGACACTTATGCTGCGTGTCAACCTGGAGATGGTGCCTGATGGGACTGGCCTTGTTTTCCCACTTTGAAAGCTCCTCTTATGCGCCTTGAAGCTCCCTTAAAAACACTGTGGTTGTCAGCCTTATACTCACGGCAGGCATGGCTGTGAGAGGGAAAGAACGGTTTCACGAAGAAACAGGGTATCCCAGTTTCTCGGTCAGAGCTCATCCTGTCCTGTTCTCTAGCTAAAGGGAATCTCAAAGTGAGGCCTAGCTTCGAAGGAGGGCCCTGATACGCCAGGCAGCAGGGTAGGAGTGCGCAGCTTCCATGAGGCCTTAGTCGCACTTCTGCCTTAGTGTAACGGTACTAATCTTCTCAGGACTCCTGCTCCATTGCGTCTGAACCCGTTTCCGTACAAAGACACTGAGTACCCCCCAGGCTCTCCTGAGTTGGAGATCAACATTCAGACACGTAGACCCTTCGGAGTACCCGTGTCTGTGCCGAGTGAAGGGCAGCATGATGCACGCTCCCTCGGGGGAGCTCGATTTCCTCAGCTCACCAACAGCCTCAGGAACACGGTTGTAGTAGGTGCAGCATGCCATGCAAGTCTGCCTGCTTACAGTAGTCCGAGCTGTCCTGAGGAAAACTCTTTGCTTACAATTCCTTCTACCAGCTCCTAGCTGAAGTCAACCAACCTCTAGGAGAAAGTCGGCTTGTGGTCCAAGTGCAACTAGAGCACACTTTCTGGTGTAACGCCGCAGGCTTGTGGAAGATGCCCAGGAGCCCAGGACACCTAGGGAATCCTTTCATTGAGGCAGTTCGCTACACGCAGAACACCCTGCATAGAAAAGTGGATTCCCCAAGGACCCAGTGAGGAGCTAGGTCTCTTTTGACCTGTTAGAAACCACAGATGCTTCTTCTGCGTGTCAGCCAGGAAATGGCGGCCTTAGGAGACAAGCCTTGCATTCCCGTCTTGAAAGCTCCATTCATGCGGCCTTGAAGCTACCTGAAAAACACTGTGGTTGTCGGACTTGTCCTCACTCCAGGCATGGCTCTGGAAGAAAATGAGTTTTCTCGAAAGAAAGAGGGTGCTGCTTCCAGGCCCTGGTGGGGAGCATATCCTGCATTGCACTAGAGCGAAGGGGAATCTCAGCGTGCGCCCTACCCTCGACCTAAGGCTCTGATTTGCCCTCCAGAAGGGTGGTGGTGCAGCATTTTCCTTGAGGCCTTAGTCGCAGTTCTGCATTAGTTTAAAGGTACTACTCTTCTCAGGACTCCAGGCCCACTCATGTCAGTACTCATATCCGTACAAGAACTCTGAGTACCCCAGGACTCCCCTGGGCTTGCTGGGCCACACTCAGACCCGTAGGCCCTTCAGTGTGCCCCTTTTTAGGCCGAGTGAAAGATAACAAACTGCACTCTTTCTTGGGAACGCCAGATTTCCTCAGCTCACCATCAGCCTCAGGAACACGGCTCTAGCGAGGCCAGCAAACCATGGAAGTCTGCCTCCTCAACCCGACTCTGAGCTGTACTGAGTAAAACTCTCTGCTTTGAAGTCCTTCGAGGACCTCATACCTGAAGTTACCCTATCTCAAGGAGAAAGACGGCTTGCATTCCAACTTCCACTAAAGCACAGTGGTCTGTGTAACACTTCAGGCTTCGCGACATGCACAGGGCTCGTAGAGACCTAGGGCAGTCTACTGTCTAGGCACTTCACTACACGTACAACACCCTGTGCAGAAAAATTGATTCTGGGAAGAGCCAAGCAGGTAGCTAGGTCTCTTTTGACCTCTTAGAAACCACAGCTACTTGTGCAGTGTGTCAGTCTGGAAACAGGACCTGATGGGGCTAGCCTTGCTGTCCCATCATGAAAGCTCCTTTTATAAGCGCCTAGAAGCTAGAAGCTAACTGAAAAACACTGTTGCTGTCGG